>NC_142435.1:66625000-66640000 GCF_059453495.1 Arachis ipaensis
GGCCCAACTCAAGGCTTGAAGATCATTTTGGAAAGTGTATAAATAGGATAGAATTCAAGTTATTAGCAGAGCTTTCCTTTTAGAATTTTCATAATAGTTTTCGGAGAGCTTTTGTTACTGAGTGAACTTTAATTTCTTGTTTTCATTTGCTTTCAATTTCATTTTACTTTTGTCTTGGATCTTGGATTGGAGAATTGAAGAAATTCTGTTTCAATCTCAATCTTGGATCTCTCTGTTTATTTACTGGTTAATTGAATTTCCGTTTCTGTTACTTACTTCTTCATCTCTTTTCTTTGCAATTTACAATTTCCTTGCTATTGTTCTTGTTGGATCTAGGAAGGCATTGAGATCTAGACTTGGTTTTCTAGTCTCTGGGTCCTGAGATCTGAATTTCTCATTTCAATTCCCTGTTTATTGCTTTTCCTGTTCATTTACTTTACTGCTTCAAGATCCGGTTTAATCCCAATTCCCTTTCCCTCTTCTGTTTGATGCAATTTAGTTTTTCTTTGTTTAAATTCTGCAAATCCATTCCCCAATTCCCTTTACATTTCAAGCAATTTATATTCCTTGCACTTTAAGATTCCGCAATTTACATTTCTTGCACTTTAAGTTTCTGCCATTTAATTTCTTGTTCTTTAAGTTTCAACAATTTATTTCTTGTTCTCTTTACTTCAATGCAATTTACATTCTGCAAGTCACACAATCATCAACCAAATCTTGATTCGCTTGACTAAATCAACCACCAAACTAAAATTGCTCAATCCTTCAATCCCTGTGGGATCGACCTCACTCCCGTGAGTTTTTATTACTTGATACGACCCGGTACACTTGCCGGTTAGTTTTGTGATGTTTTGTGAGAGATTCGTTTCTCATCAAAATATCTCATCAAGTTTTTGGCGCCGTTGCCGGGGATTGATTAGATTGACAATGATTAAGTGAGGTGGTAATCTAGATCAAGCACTTTTTCTTTAATTTTGACTAACCCACTAACTGTTTGAATTTTTGCTTAAGCTAACTAAAACTTCATTCTAGCAGTAGATTGAAGTGTAACTGGTTTGTGTGCTCTTATGTTCTGCTTGTATGTCAGGTACAAGAAGAGCCATACCCAATTTTCATGAACAAGACGAAAGAACTCTCAGGAGGTTAAGAAGAGCCGAAAGAGGGAAAAGTATTGTTGGAGAAGAGGAATCAGACGAAGAATTCCACGAGATGGAAGGAGATACATCTAATCCAGAAGGAGGAGTCAATAATCAACCACAACAGAGGAGAGTATTGGCTTCCTATACCTTTGCAAATGCTAGACATTGTGGAAGTAGCATTCTCACCCCTAATGTCAATGCAAATAACTTTGAACTGAAGCCACAACTCATCACATTGGTCCAGAACAATTGCTCATTTGGGGGAGGACCATTGGAGGATCCAAATCAACATCTATCTACCTTCTTAAGGATCTGTGACACTGTCAAATCCAATGGCGTGAATCCTGAAACTTACAAGCTTCTGTTGTTCCCGTTCTCATTAAGGGATAAGGCTGCACAATGGCTTGAAACTTTTCCCCAAGGGAGTATCACTAGTTGGGATGACTTGGTGACTAAATTTCTAGCCAAATTCTATCCACCCCAAAGAGTCATCAGGCTGAAAACCGAGGTGCAGACATTCACACAATTAGATGCAGAATCCTTGTATGAAGCATGTGAGAGGTACAAAGCCTTAATCAGAAAGTGTCCTCCAGAGATGTTCAATGAATGGGACGTGCTGCAAAATTTCTATGAAGGCCTGACATTGAAATCTCAGGAGGCATTGGATCATTCTGCTGGAGGTTCACTACAGCTAATGAAAACTGCTGAGGAAGCTCAGAATCTTGTGGATATGGTGGCCAACAACCAATATTTCTTTGCTCATCAAAGAAGCCGCCAACCATCACAAAGAAGAGGAGTAATGGAACTAGAAGGAGTGGATTCAATCCTAGCTCAAAACAAGATGATGCAGCAGCAAATTCAACAACAATTTGAGCAAATGGCCAAGAGGATTGATAGTCTCCAAGTTGCAGCAGTCAACACTAGCCAACCATCAACCACATGGGGACAGAGTGAAGAAACTCAAGAAGAACAACAACAAGAGCAAGTTCAATATATGCACAACCAAGGACCAAATGAAGTGTATGGTGATACATACAATCCATCCTGGAAGAACCACCCAAACCTCAGATGGGGAGATAACCATACCCAAAACCAACAACCATGGCAGAGGAACTCAAACCAACACAATCAAAGAAACAACCAAAATCACAACCAGCAGCAGACTAACCAAAACCCCTTCAGAAAACCTCAAAACAACTACCCCAACATCAACCAATACCAATCTAATAACCAATCCACCAACCAAAATGCCTACCATCCACCACCCACATCTCATAACCCACCTCAAGTATCACCTGAAGCCCAAAGAATCACGCACTTGGAAGCCATGATAGACAAAATGTTGAAACACCAAGAAATGGTAGCCAAGAATCAGGAAGCCTCTATAAAGAGCCTAGAGAGACAGATGGGGCAAATCTCCAAGCAAGTATCTGTTGAGAGATCTTCAAACGCACTGCCCAGTGACACAATTCCAAATCCCAAGGAAGAATGCAAGGCAATACAATTGAGGAGTGGGAGAACATTGATAAGCAACAATGACACTACAAGGAAGCAAGCAGAGAACATCAAAGAACCAACAGAGGATGAGAATCAAACAAAGGCAGATGAGGATAAGGAGCAAGATGTGATGCCAAACAAAGACACTGAGAAACTCAAAGAGAAGAACAACCAGCCACATAGCTCAAGGGAAGTAGCTCAGGGACAGCAGCAAATAGAAAAAAGCATCACACCTCCACTGCCTTACCCTCAGAGGTTCAACAAAGAGATTAAAGACAAGCATTTTCACAAATTCCTAGAGATTTTTAAGAAGTTGGAAATTAACATTCCCTTGGCTGAAGCACTTGAGCAAATGCCTCTATATTCCAAGTTTCTGAAGGATCTTATCAACAAGAAAAGAAGCTGGGATGAGAAAGAAACCATAATGATTGCTGAGGAATGCAGGGCCTTGATTCAAAAGAGGCTTCCTCCCAAGCTTGAGGACCCAGGAAGCTTCCTGTTACCTTGCACCATTGGGGAATTGACCATTACTAAAGCAATGTGCGATCTCGGAGCGAGTATTAACTTAATACCATCCTCCTTGGTGAAGAAGCTGCATATAGAGGAGGTCAAACCAATACAAATGTCTCTAGAGCTGGTAGACAAGTCAATGGTATACCCCAGAGGTGTAATTGAAAATCTTTTGGTCAAGGTGGGCAGTTTTATATACCCTGCTGATTTTGTGGTTCTAGAATCAAACAATGATGATGGTGACTCTGTTATACTGGGAAGGCCATTCTTGGCCACTGCTAGAGCTATCATAGACGTAGAGGAAGGGGAATTAACTCTCAGGATGCACGACCAGAGCATCACTCTAAAGGTATTACCAGAGGCACAATTCAGCAAGGAGAAGAAAGACTATATGAAGAGTGCCCAGGAGAGTCACAGCAACATCCCAATGCTAAGGAATGTGCAGACTGATGAAAAAGCCCAAAAAGATGTTAGAGTAATGGCCACTGAAAAGAGAGGTTCCCAAGGAAAGCCTACAACCAGAAAAGAAAGATCAACAAAAGGAAAGATGAAGCGCAGAAACAAAACAAAAAGGGGCTGGAAGAATAGAAAGATTCCAACAGAGAGGCTTTCTAAAGGTGACAAAGTGCAACTGATATATCAACAGCTGGAGGCAAATCAACAAACCGAGGATTACTACACTGTCAGCAACATACTATCATTAGAACATGCTGAAATTGAACACCAGAAAACAAAGAAGAGGATCACGGTCAGGGGAGACAAATTGAGGCCCTACAAGCACCAACCACCATAAAAGAAAGCCTCAATGTCAAGCTAATGACAATAAAAGAGCGCTCCATGGGAGGCAACCCATGATTTAAGATTCATGTCATTTTAAATTCAATAAGTTATGATCACTTGATGCATGAATTCTTTTCTCTTTTCACGAACGTGTCCATTTATTGCATGCACTATTTTGAAACATATGCTAAGTTTGGTGTGTCTTCAAGCACACTTAACCAATATCATAAAGGATTTTGTTTCACATGCTTAAAAAGTTTTGATAGAGCATATGGCCGAACACTAAGTTTGGTGTCCACATAGCTTCATGAAAATTTGAAATTCATGCATCAATAATCATACTTTTGTTATTTTTCAAAACCTTATAAATAGAATTTTTTTTATAATGAAGGCATTAATTGTGATAAACCCTTTGACAAGAAACAAGTTTGATGTTCATCAAACCTTGATGCACCAATTCAAGGATACAATTAATCCTTCATGAAAAAAAAAAGAGAGAAAAAGAAAGTATGATGAAAACAATTCTTATGAACATTTAAACTTCACTAATTGGAAGAAGAAACTCATTTTCTTTATACATTACCAAACATCAAGTTTGGTGTCTTCCAAAGGAAGTATCACGGTTTAAATGAGACAAGGATTGATGGTTCATAAAGTTTTAATAAAAAGTACACCCTTGCTACGGTTGGATGAGACTAATGTGTGTTGTCTTGTTGTGGTGACTAGGAAGTCAAAGAATCTTCAAAGAAAAGGACAAGACAAAGGAAAGCATAGCATAAGGACAAAATCCTATCACATGCTTCAAGTAAGAAATCTGCCACTCCTTGAGAATGATCACGGCAAAGGCAAGGGAAGGAGCAAATTTTGTCTTCATTCATCCATACATGCACACCCTTGATTCCCATAAGGTCTAATTGCGTCCTAGCCCTTCATTGCTCATTTAAAAGCATACCACCTTCAAGCCATGCACATAACCGAATCACTCCTCAACATAACAAGCCTTGTGCAATCTTTCTTCTACTTTAAACTCTAACCACTTAAACTTCTCTTCATAATCTCTTGTCATAACAAATTCAGTCCGAATCACTGTTTCCTCCAACCACATATCAAACTCTCCAACATTCTTCACATTCCCTCTCAACCAACCAAGTGATCATGGCATCCTCCTCAAGAACCAAACGACGAAAAGGAAAAGATCCAATAGTGGAGGAAGAAACACATGAATATGACCAATGGAGGTTCAAGTCTTGGTCTCATCAAATGCAAATTCAATGGATGAACGAGAAAAAAATCTATCCTGAAATTCCATTCATGTTGCCGGATGATGGATGTCAAGAAATAAAGAACAAAATCCGGAAGAGGAGATGGGAGGAACTTACATCGCCAACCACCCGAGTTAATGCCAACATCATAAGAGAGTTCTATGCAAATGTCCCAAGGATTGACATGCGTGAACCCCCAACGTACAAGAGCTATGTGCGTGGGGTGGAAGTAGACTTTAGCCCGGAGGCAATCAAAAAAGTCTTGAAACTAAAGTCAGTCCGCTTTGATGAACCGGGATACCAACAAAGATTGACTGAGGATCAAGATTATGAGGAGATTGCAAGAGACATTTGTTTTGAGAACTCAGAATGGGAAGGAGACAACAAGAACAGATACAAGTTCCTAAAGAGATGTAACCTCATTCCGGAAGCAAAAGGTTGGTATGAGTTGATGAAAAGATCAATTCTGGGGACAGTGAACACCTCAGAAGTTAACAGGGAGAGAGCCTTAATGCTGCATTGTATCATGGTGGGTGGAGAGATAAGAGTTCATGAAATCCTTGCAAGAGACATTCAAAAGATAGCTGAAAAGAATTCGGCCGGATCTTGGTTGTACTATCCGAGCACCATTTGAAAGTTTTGTGCAAAGGCTAAAGTCCCATTGGAAGAGGAGAATCCAATGTGGTTAAGCCAAGGCATGCCCATAACCATTGAAAGGATGATGATGCCCCTTGAAGCACATCAAGGCCGAAGGCCACATGGAGGAAGGGAAGTAGAAGAACCAATGGAAGAAGATGAGCCACACATGGAAGAAGAGCCACAAGAGGAGGAGGAGCAGCCACACTTTTTCCCACATGGCAATATGGATATGACTCAAATGCAAGAAGCAATAGGGAGATTGTCTCAACAGTACACGAGAATCCAAGAGAGGCAAGAGGAGTACCATTCTCTGTACATGCAAAACCAACATGCACAAGAAGAAAGAGAGCTAAGAATAATCAACAAACAAAATGAATTCGAATCAAGATTTCTTGCGATGCAAGAAGAACATGCCTTTCAATCTCATGAATCTTTTGGGAAGTTGGAACAAATGCAAGCTGAAAGTTTGAAAGCTTTCAAGGAGTTCACAACACTCCAAGAAGCAAGGTATGAAGTGCAAGCTGATTATAATGTCAATAGCCAAATCAAACTAAACTATATTGGAGAACATATGCACAACATGGATCCGGCATTCCCAACTTTTGATGAATTTTTCAAAATGAGAAGTGAGATGGAAGTGAACAGGGCTATGAGACTTGAAGATAGAGTGGAAGAGGCTATGAATAGGGCTGGCTTTTGGCAAGATCAAGAAGAACCAAACAAGGATGGTGGAAACACTAGCAGCCAAGTGTATGAAAGGAGAAAGAAAAGGCATGACAAATGAAAGGTGGACTTGCTCCTTATTCATCACTACAAAATTCAATCTGTTCTAAATTGTCTTTGCATTTTGATGAGATATTTTGGAGGAAATGTAATCTCTCCCAAAACACCCAAAACTAACCGGCAAGTGTACCGGGTCGTATCAAGTAATAAAAACTCACGGGAGTGAGGTCGATCCCACAAGGATTGAAGGATTGAGCAATTTTAGTTTAGTGGTTGATTTAGTCAAGCGAATCAAGATTTGGTTGGGTGATTTGTGACTTGCAGAATGTAATTTGCATTGAAGTAAAGAGAACAAGAAATAAATTGCTGAAACTTAAAGAACAAGAAATTAAATGGCAGAAACTTAAAGTACAAGAAATGTAAATTGCGGAATCTTAAAGTGCAAGGAATATAAATTGCTTGAAATATAAAGGGAATTGGGGAATGGATTTGCAGAATTTAAACAAGGAAAAACTAAATTGCATCAAACAGAAGAGGGAAAGGGAATTGGGATTGAACCGGATCTTGAAGCAGTAAAGTAAATAAACAGAAAAAGCAATAAACAGGGAATTGAAATGAGAAATTCAGATCTCAGGACCCAGAGACTAGAAAACTAAGTCTAGATCTCAATGCCTTCCTAGATCCACCAAGAACAATAGCAAGGAAATTGTAAATTGCAAAGAAAAGAGATGAAGAACAATGAACCGGAAATGGAATTCAATTAACAGTAAAGAAACAGAAAGATCCAAGATTGAAATTGAAACAGAATTTCTTCAATTCTCCAATCCAAGATCCAAGGCAAATGTAAAATGAAATTGAAAGCAATGAAAACAAGAAATTCAAGTTCACTCAAGTTCAAAAGCTCTCCGAAAACTATTATGAAAATTCTAAAAGAAAAACTCTCTAATAACTTGAATTCTATCCTATTTATACACTTTCCAAAATGATCTTCAAGCCTTGAGTTGGGCCTTTGTTCTTGGTGGAATTGGGTTGAAAGAGGCCTTGGTTGATTGCTCTTGAAGATTGAAGAAGAACCGAAGTGAACCAATTGAACCGGTTTTGAAGTTAGCCAAAGCTGGTCTTAACGTTAGGGCCAAAGTTAGGGGTCTAACTTTGACCCCAACTTTTCATAGCAGCAAGCCACATCCTTTTGGTTTGGACGTTGGTGCCAACGTTAGGGGTCTAACTTTGACCCTAACGTTGGCAATGCTTAGTGCTAGTGGCGCCAACGTTAGCCTCCAAGTTAGGGGGCTAACGTTGGCGCAAACGTTGGCCTTCTCCCCCTTTGTGATTAAGGTGCCAACGTTAGCCTCCAAGTTAGGGGGCTAACGTTGGCGCAAACGTTGGCCTTCTCCCCCTTTATAGCTCATGTGCCAACGTTAGCCTCCAAGTTAGGGGGCTAACGTTGGCGCAAACGTTGGTGGCCTAGGGAGGAAGTTTCTCTTGCCAACGTTAGCCTCCAAGTTAGGGGGCTAACGTTGGCTCAAACGTGGGGAGCCCAGGGAGTACTTCATGCCCAACGTTAGCCTCCAAGTTAGGGGGCTAACGTTGGGGCTAACTTCATGCCTCCAAGTTCAATTTCACTTATCCCTTTCTTCACTTCTAGCCATTCCTCTTTGCTTCAACCTTTTTCCAAGCTTTCTTCACCTATCATAAATCAACCAAACTCATCAAAGCTATGCTCAAAATCATGAGATATTCAATCTTTCATAATATGCAACAAATATAGCACAAAACCTCATGAAATGGCATGAATTCATATATGGTTGGTTCAATCAAGGGAAACATGAAAATCTACTCAATTAGCTTGCTTGTAGCTTAAGAAAGTGCATAATTCTAATGAAAACAAAAGAAAAAGACTAGCTAAAATAGGCTAGGATGACTTGTCATCACATTTCCAAGTAGTCCGTTTTAATTAAAAATCTTTGCATTATGTTTGTTTCTTTCAAAATAAGTAGGCTAGTTTTTTATGTTGGCTTGTGTGTTCATTTTCACTTAACAAGAAGCATATGTTATCCCCTGCATCTTTTAATTCAATAAAAGAACAGTTTGAATGTGAAGTGAAATGGCCTCTGTTAGTTAGAAGTGGAATAAAAGTAAGTGGTGGTATGTGTGTGATTGTATAATAGCTCACTTTTAGTGAATAAAGAGCTAGGATATCTCCTTCTAAGTAAAGAGTGGTTACTGTCTATGAATCTCACTTAAATTAAATTACTTGGTTAGAAAGAAAAACAAAAAGAAGGAAAGAACAAAGAGAGCCAAAAAGTGGCAAAACAAAAGAAAAACAAAAAGAAACAAAGCTGGACACCAATAGCTTGAACCTTAAAGTATATGCCTGTGATGTCTTTGTACTAGGATCTGCTTGGATTAGTAAGCTCTTAGGAGTGCCTCAACACTTGGTGACTTGGGTTAACTAACCCGGGATCATCAGCTGAAAGTCCACTATCAAGAGCAACCTAACTACAAGATATTTAGCAGCCCAAAGAGGTGCTGGGCATCAATGTTTTAAGAAGGAATGTAAGCCAAGTGTCTATGGTGAATAATGTGTCAAGTATAAAGAAAAGAAAATGAACTTGCTACACATGACACTCAAATAAAGCTTATGAACAAAGTAATAACCAAGGATAAAGGAATAATGAGAGGTCATAGCAGTATGTCACTTGAAGCTTGAAGGAGATTTTCTAGGCCTAGGAGTCAATAAGAAGTGAGTATTTGCATATCCACATAAAACCCCATGAACTATCAATAATACTCTGCTAGCATGAACTTCCTCTTCCATTTCATTCTTTCTTCTTAATAATTCATTTCTTGCTTGGGGACAAGCAAGCTTTAAGTTTGGTGTTGTGATGACAAGTCATCCTAGCCTATTTTAGCTAGTCTTTTTCTTTAGTTTTCATTAGAATTATGCACTTTCTTGAGCTACAAGCAAGCTAATTGAGTAGATTTTCATGTTTCCATTGATTGAACCAACCATATATGAATTCATGCCATTTCATGAGGTTTTGTGCTATATTTGTTGCATATTATGAAAGAATGAAGATCTCATGATTTTGAGCATAGCTTTGATAAATTTGGTTGATTAATGATAGGTGAAGAAAGCTTGGAGAAAGGTTGAAGCAAAGAGGAATGGCTAGGAGTGAAGATAGGACAATGGAATAAAAGAAATTGAACCGGGATGCATGAAGTTAGCCCCAACGTTAGCCCCCTAACTTGGAGGCTAATGTTGGGCATGAAAGATCACTCCCTGGACTCCCCACGTTTGAGCCAACGTTAGCCCCCTAACTTGGAGGCTAACGTTGGCAAGAGAAACTTGAAACTCATCCCTGGGCCAGCCAACGTTTGCGCCAATGTTAGCCCCCTAACTTGGAGGCTAACGTTGGCACATGAGTTATAAAGGGGGAGAAGGCCAACGTTTGCGCCAACGTTAGCCCCCTAACTTGGAGGCTAACGTTGGCACATGAATCACAAAGGGAGGGGCACCAACGTTTGCGCCAACGTTAGCCCCCTAACTTGGAGGCTAACGTTAGCGCCACTAGCACAAAGCATTGCCAACGTTAGGGTCAAAGTTAGACCCCTAACGTTGGCACCAACGTCCATACCAGCAGAATATGCTTTGCTGCTATGAAAAGTTGGAGCCAAAGTTAGACCCCTAACTTTGGCTCAAACGTTAGGTCCAACTATGGCTAACTTCAAAACCGGTTCAATTGGTTCACTTCGGTTCTTCTTCAAACTTCAAGAGCAATCAACCAAGGCCTCTTTCAACCCAATTCCACCAAGAACAAAGGCCCAACTCAAGGCTTGAAGATCATTTTGGAAAGTGTATAAATAGGATAGAATTCAAGTTATTAGCAGAGCTTTCCTTTTAGAATTTTCATAATAGTTTTCGGAGAGCTTTTGTTACTGAGTGAACTTTAATTTCTTGTTTTCATTTGCTTTCAATTTCATTTTACTTTTGTCTTGGATCTTGGATTGGAGAATTGAAGAAATTCTGTTTCAATCTCAATCTTGGATCTCTCTGTTTATTTACTGGTTAATTGAATTTCCGTTTCTGTTACTTACTTCTTCATCTCTTTTCTTTGCAATTTACAATTTCCTTGCTATTGTTCTTGTTGGATCTAGGAAGGCATTGAGATCTAGACTTGGTTTTCTAGTCTCTGGGTCCTGAGATCTGAATTTCTCATTTCAATTCCCTGTTTATTGCTTTTCCTGTTCATTTACTTTACTGCTTCAAGATCCGGTTTAATCCCAATTCCCTTTCCCTCTTCTGTTTGATGCAATTTAGTTTTTCTTTGTTTAAATTCTGCAAATCCATTCCCCAATTCCCTTTACATTTCAAGCAATTTATATTCCTTGCACTTTAAGATTCCGCAATTTACATTTCTTGCACTTTAAGTTTCTGCCATTTAATTTCTTGTTCTTTAAGTTTCAACAATTTATTTCTTGTTCTCTTTACTTCAATGCAATTTACATTCTGCAAGTCACACAATCATCAACCAAATCTTGATTCGCTTGACTAAATCAACCACCAAACTAAAATTGCTCAATCCTTCAATCCCTGTGGGATCGACCTCACTCCCGTGAGTTTTTATTACTTGATACGACCCGGTACACTTGCCGGTTAGTTTTGTGATGTTTTGTGAGAGATTCGTTTCTCATCAAAATATCTCATCAAGTTTTTGGCGCCGTTGCCGGGGATTGATTAGATTGACAATGATTAAGTGAGGTGGTAATCTAGATCAAGCACTTTTTCTTTAATTTTGACTAACCCACTAACTGTTTGAATTTTTGCTTAAGCTAACTAAAACTTCATTCTAGCAGTAGATTGAAGTGTAACTGGTTTGTGTGCTCTTATGTTCTGCTTGTATGTCAGGTACAAGAAGAGCCATACCCAATTTTCATGAACAAGACGAAAGAACTCTCAGGAGGTTAAGAAGAGCCGAAAGAGGGAAAAGTATTGTTGGAGAAGAGGAATCAGACGAAGAATTCCACGAGATGGAAGGAGATACATCTAATCCAGAAGGAGGAGTCAATAATCAACCACAACAGAGGAGAGTATTGGCTTCCTATACCTTTGCAAATGCTAGACATTGTGGAAGTAGCATTCTCACCCCTAATGTCAATGCAAATAACTTTGAACTGAAGCCACAACTCATCACATTGGTCCAGAACAATTGCTCATTTGGGGGAGGACCATTAGAGGATCCAAATCAACATCTATCTACCTTCTTAAGGATCTGTGACACTGTTAAATCCAATGGCGTGAATCCTGAAACTTACAAGCTTCTGTTGTTCCCGTTCTCATTAAGGGATAAGGCTGCACAATGGCTTGAAACTTTTCCCTAAGGGAGTATCACTAGTTGGGATGACTTGGTGACTAAATTTCTAGCCAAATTCTATCCACCCCAAAGAGTCATCAGGCTGAAAACCGAGGTGCAGACATTCACACAATTAGATGCAGAATCCTTGTATGAAGCATGGGAGAGGTACAAAGCCTTAATCAGAAAGTGTCCTCCAGAGATGTTCAATGAATGGGACGTGCTGCAAAATTTCTATGAAGGCCTGACATTGAAATCTCAGGAGGCATTGGATCATTCTGCTGGAGGTTCACTACAACTAATGAAAACTGCTGAGGAAGCTCAGAATCTTGTGGATATGGTGGCCAACAACCAATATTTCTTTGCTCATCAAAGAAGCCGCCAACCATCACAAAGAAGAGGAGTAATGGAACTAGAAGGAGTGGATTCAATCCTAGCTCAAAACAAGATGATGCAGCAGCAAATTCAACAACAATTTGAGCAAATGGCCAAGAGGATTGATAGTCTCCAAGTTGCAGCAGTCAACACTAGCCAACCATCAACCACATGGGGACAGAGTGAAGAAACTCAAAAAGAACAACAACAAGAGCAAGTTCAATATATGCACAACCAAGGACCAAATGAAGTGTATGGTGATACATACAATCCATCCTGGAAGAACCACCCAAACCTCAGATGGGGAGATAACCATACCCAAAACCAACAACCATGGCAGAGGAACTCAAACCAACACAATCAAAGAAACAACCAAAATCACAACCAGCAGCAGACTAACCAAAACCCCTTCAGAAAACCTTAAAACAACTACCCCAACATCAACCAATACCAATCTAATAACCAATCCACCAACCAAAATGCCTACCATCCACCAATCAAAGAAACCATAATGATTGCTGAGGAATGCAGGGCCTTGATTCAAAAGAGGCTTCCTCCCAAGCTTGAGGACCCAGGAAGCTTCCTGTTACCTTGCACCATTGGGGAATTGACCATTACTAAAGCAATGTGCGATCTCGGAGCGAGTATTAACTTAATACCATCCTCCTTGGTGAAGAAGCTGCATATAGAGGAGGTCAAACCAATACAAATGTCTCTAGAGCTGGTAGACAAGTCAATGGTATACCCCAGAGGTGTAATTGAAAATCTTTTGGTCAAGGTGGGCAGTTTTATATACCCTGCTGATTTTGTGGTTCTAGAATCAAACAATGATGATGGTGACTCTGTTATACTGGGAAGGCCATTCTTGGCCACTGCTAGAGCTATCATAGACGTAGAGGAAGGGGAATTAACTCTCAGGATGCACGACCAGAGCATCACTCTAAAGGTATTACCAGAGGCACAATTCAGCAAGGAGAAGAAAGACTATATGAAGAGTGCCCAGGAGAGTCACAGCAACATCCCAATGCTAAGGAATGTGCAGACTGATGAAAAAGCCCAAAAAGATGTTAGAGTAATGGCCACTGAAAAGAGAGGTTCCCAAGGAAAGCCTACAACCAGAAAAGAAAGATCAACAAAAGGAAAGATGAAGCGCAGAAACAAAACAAAAAGGGGCTGGAAGAATAGAAAGATTCCAACAGAGAGGCTTTCTAAAGGTGACAAAGTGCAACTGATATATCAACAGCTGGAGGCAAATCAACAAACCGAGGATTACTACACTGTCAGCAACATACTATCATTAGAACATGCTGAAATTGAACACCAGAAAACAAAGAAGAGGATCACGGTCAGGGGAGACAAATTGAGGCCCTACAAGCACCAACCACCATAAAAGAAAGCCTCAATGTCAAGCTAATGACAATAAAAGAGCGCTCCATGGGAGGCAACCCATGATTTAAGATTCATGTCATTTTAAATTCAATAAGTTATGATCACTTGATGCATGAATTCTTTTCTCTTTTCACGAACGTGTCCATTTATTGCATGCACTATTTTGAAACATATGCTAAGTTTGGTGTGTCTTCAAGCACACTTAACCAATATCATAAAGGATTTTGTTTCACATGCTTAAAAAGTTTTGATAGAGCATATGGCCGAACACTAAGTTTGGTGTCCACATAGCTTCATGAAAATTTGAAATTCATGCATTAATAATCATACTTTTGTTATTTTTCAAAACCTTATAAATAGAATTTTTTTTATAATGAAGGCATTAATTGTGATAAACCCTTTGACAAGAAACAAGTTTGATGTTCATCAAACCTTGATGCACCAATTCAAGGATACAATTAATCCTTCATGAAAAAAAAAGAGAGAAAAAGAAAGTATGATGAAAACAATTCTTATGAACATTTAAACTTCACTAATTGGAAGAAGAAACTCATTTTTTTTTTTTAACGTTATGCTGACCATCGTTTTTTAAATGACGCTATCTCGAGAAGGACATATAAAGGCGAGCCGTAATGGCCTCATCTTCGGCAGGCTCCTCCGGTTTTTTTTTTCGGTTATTTCTCTGAGTTTTTTTTTTTTTTTACGTTGTACTGACCATCGTTCTTTAAATGACGCTATCCCGAGAAGGACACCTAAAGGCGAGCCGTAATGGCCTCATCTTTGGCAGGCTCCTCCGGTTACTTTTTTCGGTTATTTCTCAGAGGGTTTTTTTTTTTTTTTTTTTTTTTTTTTTTTTTTTTTTTTTTTTTTTTTACGTTGTGCTGACCTTCGTTCTTTAAATGACGCTATCCCGAGAAGGACACATAAAGGCGAGCTGTAATGGCGTCATCTTCGGCAGGCTCCTCCGGTTTTTTTTTCGGTTTTTTCTCAGAGTTTTTTTTTTTTTTTTATATTACGTTGTGCTGACCTTTGTTCTTTAAATGACGCTATCCCGAGAAGGACACATAAAGGCGAGCCGTAATGGCCTCATCTTCGGCAGACTCGTCCGGTTTTTTTTCGGTTTTTTCTCAGAGTTTTTTTTTTTTTCTTTTTTACGTTGTGCTGACCTTCGTTCTTTAAATGACGCTATCCCGAGAAGGACACATAAAGGCGAGCCGTAATGGCCTCATCTTCGGCAGGCTCCTCCGGTTTTTTTTTCGGTTATTTCTCAAAGTTTTTTTTTTTTTTTTTTTTTTTTTTTTTTTCTTTTTTTTTTTACGTTGTGCTGACCAT
>NC_142435.1:66645000-66735000 GCF_059453495.1 Arachis ipaensis
ACGCTATCCCGAGAAGGACACATAAAGGCGAGCCGTAATGGCCTCATCTTCGGCAGGCTCCTTCGGTTTTTTTTTTCGGTTATTTCTCTGAGTTTTTTTTTTTATATATATATATATATATATATACGTTGTGCTGACCTTCGTTCTTTAAATGACGCTATCCCGAGAAGGACACATAAAGGCGAGCTGTAATGGCCTCATTTTTTTTTTTTTTTTTTTTTTGACGTTGTGCTGACCTTCGTTCTTTAAATGACGCTATCCCGAGAAGGACACATAAAGGCGAGCCGTAATGGCCTCATCTTCGGCAGGCTCCTCCGGTTTTTTTTTCGGTTATTTCTCTGAGGTTTTTATTTTTTTATTTTTTTTTTATGTTGTGCTGACCTACGTTCTTTAAATGACGCTATCCCGAGAAGGACACATAAAGGCGAGCCGTAATGGCCTCATCTTCGGCAGGCTCCTCCGGTTTTTTTTTTCGGTTATTTCTCTGAGTTTTTTTTTTTTTTTTTTTTTAATACGTTGTGCTGACCTTCGTTCTTTAAATGACGCTATCCCGAGAAGGACACATAAAGGCGAGCTGTAATAGCCTCATCTTCGGCAGGCTCCTCCGGTTTTTTTTCAGTTTTTTCTCAGAGTTTTTTTTTTTTTTTACGTTTTGCTGACCTTCGTTCTTTAAATGACGCTATCCCGAGAAGGACACATAAAGGCGAGCCGTAATGGCCTCATCTTCGGCAGGCTCCTCCGGTTTTTTTTTTCGGTTATTTCTCAGAGTTTTTTTTTTCTTTACGTTGTGCTGACCTTCGTTCTTTAAATGACGCTATCCCGAGAAGGACACATAAAGGCGAGCCGTAATGGCCTCATCTTCGGCAGGCTCCTCCGGTTTTTTTTTTCGGTTATTTCTCTGAGTTTTTTTTTTTTTTTTATATATATATATATACGTTGTGCTGACCTTCGTTCTTTAAATGACGCTATCCCGAGAAGGACACATAAAGGCGAGCCGTAATGGCCTCATCTTCGGCAGGCTCCTCCGGTTTTTTTTTTCGGTGATTTCTCTGAGTTTTTTTTTTTATTTTTATTTTTTTTATTTTTTTTTTTTTTACGTTGTGCTGACCATCGTTCTTTAAATGACGCTATCCCGAGAAGGACACCTAAAGGCGAGCCGTAATGGCCTCATCTTCGGCAGGCTCCTCCGGTTTTTTTTTTCGGTTATTTCTCTGAGTTTATTTTTTTTTTTTTTTTTTTTTTAATACGTTGTGCTGACCTTCGTTCTTTAAATGACGCTATCCCGAGAAGGACACATAAAGGCGAGCTGTAATAGCCTCATCTTCGGCAGGCTCCTCCGGTTTTTTTTCAGTTTTTTCTCAGAGTTTTTTTTTTTTTTACGTTTTGCTGACCTTCGTTCTTTAAATGACGCTATCCCGAGAAGGACACATAAAGGCGAGCCGTAATGGCCTCATCTTCGGCAGGCTCCTCCGGTTTTTTTTTTCTTTACGTTGTGCTGACCTTCGTTCTTTAAATGACGCTATCCCGAGAAGGACACATAAAGGCGAGCCGTAATGGCCTCATCTTCGGCAGGCTCCTCCGGTTTTTTTTTTCGGTTATTTCTCTGAGTTTTTATATATATATATATATATATATATATATACGTTGTGCTGACTTTCGTTCTTTAAATGACGCTATCCCGAGAAGGACACATAAAGGCGAGCTGTAATGGCCTCATCTTCGGCAGGCTCCTCCGTTTTTTTTTTCGGTTATTTCTCTGAGTTTTTTTTTTTTTTTTTTTATTTACGTTGTGCTGACCTTCCTTCTTTAAATGACGCTATCCCGAGAAGGACACCTAAAGGCGAGCCGTAATGGCCTCATCTTTGGCAGGCTCCTCCGGGTTTTTTTTTTCGGTTATTTCTCAAAGGTTTTTTTTTTTTTTTTTTTTTACTACGTTGTGCTGACCTTCGTTCTTTAAATGACGCTATCCCGAGAAGGACACATAAAGGCGAGCTGTAATAGCCTCATCTTCGGCAGGCTCCTCCGGTTTTTTTTCAGTTTTTTCTCAGAGTTTTTTTTTTTTTTACGTTTTGCTGACCTTCGTTCTTTAAATGACGCTATCCCGAGGAGGACACATAAAGGCGAGCCGTAATGGCCTCATCTTCGGCAGGCTCCTCCGGTTTTTTTTTTCGGTTATTTCTCAGAGTTTTTTTTTTCTTTACGTTGTGCTGACCTTCGTTCTTTAAATGACGCTATCCCGAGAAGGACACATAAAGGCGAGCCGTAATGGCCTCATCTTCGGCAGGCTCCTCCGGTTTTTTTTTTCGGTTATTTCTCTGAGTTTTTTTTTTTTTATATATATATATATACGTTGTGCTGACCTTCGTTCTTTAAATGACGCTATCCCGAGAAGGACACATAAAGGCGAGCCGTAATGGCCTCATCTTCGGCAGGCTCCTCCGGTTTTTTTTTTCGGTGATTTCTCTGAGTTTTTTTTTATTTTTTTTTTTTTACGTTGTGCTGACCATCGTTCTTTAAATGACGCTATCCCGAGAAGGACACCTAAAGGCGAGCCGTAATGGCCTCATCTTCGGCAGGCTCCTCCGATTTTTTTTTTCGGTTATTTCTCTGAGTTTTTTTTTTTTTTTTTTTTTTTTTTTTTTTTTTTTTTTTAATACGTTGTGCTGACCTTCGTTCTTTAAATGACGCTATCCCGAGAAGGACACATAAAGGCGAGCTGTAATAGCCTCATCTTCGGCAGGCTCCTCCGGTTTTTTTTCAGTTTTTTCTCAGAGTTTTTTTTTTTTTTACGTTTTGCTGACCTTCGTTCTTTAAATGACGCTATCCCGAGAAGGACACATAAAGGCGAGCCGTAATGGCCTCATCTTCGGCAGGCTCCTCCGGTTTTTTTTTCTTTACGTTGTGCTGACCTTCGTTCTTTAAATGACGCTATCCCGAGAAGGACACATAAAGGCGAGCCGTAATGGCCTCATCTTCGGCAGGCTCCTCCGGTTTTTTTTTTCGGTTATTTCTCTGAGTTTTTTATATATATATATATATATATATATATATATATATATATATATATATATATATATATATATATATATATATATATATATATATATATATACGTTGTGCTGACTTTCGTTCTTTAAATGACGCTATCCCGAGAAGGACACATAAAGGCGAGCTGTAATGGCCTCATCTTCGGCAGGCTCCTCCGTTTTTTTTTTTCGGTTATTTCTCTGAGTTTTTTTTTTTTTTTATTTACGTTGTGCTGACCTTCGTTCTTTAAATGACGCTATCCCGAGAAGGACACCTAAAGGCGAGCCGTAATGGCCTCATCTTTGGCAGGCTCCTCCGGGTTTTTTTTTTCGGTTATTTCTCAAAGGTTTTTTTTTTTTTTTTACTACGTTGTGCTGACCTTCGTTCTTTAAATGACGCTATCCCGAGAAGGACACATAAAGGCGAGCCGTAATGGCCTCATCTTCGGCAGGCTCCTCCGGTTTTTTTTTCGGTTATTTCTCTGAGGTTTTTATTTTATTTTTTTTTTATGTTGTGTTGACCTACGTTCTTTAAATGACGCTATCCCGAGAAGGACACATAAAGGCGAGCCGTAATGGCCTCATCTTCGGCAGGCTCTTCCGGTTTTTTTTTTCGGTTATTTCTCTGAGTTTTTTTTTTTTTTTTTTTTTTTTTTTTTTTTTTTTTTTTTTTTTTTTTTTTTTTTTTTTACGTTTTGCTGACCTTCGTTCTTTAAATGACGCTATCCCGAGAAGGACACCTAAAGGCGAGCCGTAATGGCCTCATCTTTGGCAGGCTCCTCCGGTTTTTTTTTTTTCGGTTATTTCTCAGAGGTTTTTTTTTTTTTTTTTTATACGTTGTGCTGACCTTCGTTCTTTAAATGACGCTATCCCGAGAAGGACACATAAAGGCGAGCCGTAATGGCCTCATCTTCGGCAGGCTCCTCCGGTTTTTTTTTTCGGTTATTTCTCAGAGTTTTTTTTTTTCTTTACGTTGTGCTGACCTTCGTTCTTTAAATGACGCTATCCCGAGAAGGACACATAAAGGCGAGCCGTAATGGCCTCATCTTCGGCAGGCTCCTCCGGTTTTTTTTTTCGGTTATTTCTCTGAGTTTTTTTTTTTTTTTTATATATATATATATACGTTGTGCTGACCTTCGTTCTTTAAATGACGCTATCCCGAGAAGGACACATAAAGGCGAGCCGTAATGGCCTCATCTTCGGCAGACTCCTCCGGTTTTTTTTTTCGGTGATTTCTCTGAGTTTTTTTTTTTTATTTTTTTTATTTTTTTTTTTTACGTTGTGCTGACCATCGTTCTTTAAATGACGCTATCCCGAGAAGGACACCTAAAGGCGAGCCGTAATGGCCTCATCTTCGGCAGGCTCCTCCGGTTTTTTTTTTCGGTTATTTCTCTGAGTTTTTTTTTTTTTTTTTTTTTTTTTTTTTTTTTTTTTAATACGTTGTGCTGACCTTCGTTCTTTAAATGACGCTATCCCGAGAAGGACACATAAAGGCGAGCTGTAATAGCCTCATCTTCGGCAGGCTCCTCCGGTTTTTTTTCAGTTTTTTCTCAGAGTTTTTTTTTTTTTTACGTTTTGCTGACCTTCGTTCTTTAAATGACGCTATCCCGAGAAGGAGACATAAAGGCGAGCCGTAATGGCCTCATCTTCGGCAGGCTCCTCCGGTTTTTTTTTTCGGTTATTTCTCCGAGTTTTTTTTTTCTTTACGTTGTGCTGACCTTCGTTCTTTAAATGACGCTATCCCGAGAAGGACACATAAAGGCGAGCCGTAATGGCCTCATCTTCGGCAGGCTCCTCCGGTTTTTTTTTTCGGTTATTTCTCTGAGTTTTTATATATATATATATATATATATATATATATATATATATATATATATATATATATATATATATATATATATACGTTGTGCTGACCTTCGTTCTTTAAATGACGCTATCCCGAGAAGGACACATAAAGGCGAGCTGTAATGGCCTCATCTTCGGCAGGCTCCTCCGTTTTTTTTTTCGGTTATTTCTCTGAGTTTTTTTTTTTTTATTAACGTTGTGCTGACCTTCGTTCTTTAAATGACGCTATCCCGAGAAGGACACCTAAAGGCGAGCCGTAATGGCCTCATCTTTGGCAGGCTCCTCCGGTTTTTTTTTTTTTCGGTTATTTCTCAGAGGTTTTTTTTTTTTTTTTATACGTTGTGCTGACCTTCGTTCTTTAAATGACGCTATCCCGAGAAGGACACCTAAAGGCGAGCCGTAATGACCTCATCTTTGGCAGGCTCCTCCGGTTTTTTTTTTCGGTTATTTCTCAGAGGTTTTTTTTTTTTTTTTTTTTACGTTGTGCTGACCTTCGTTCTTTAAATGACGCTATCCCGAGAAGGACACATAAAGGCGAGCTGTAATGGCATCATCTTCGGCAGGCTCCTCCGGTTTTTTTTTCGGTTTTTTCTCAGAGTTTTTTTTTTTTTTTTTATATTACGTTGTGCTGACCTTTGTTCTTTAAATGACGCTATCCCGAGAAGGACACATAAAGGCGAGCCGTAATGGCCTCATCTTCGGCAGGCTCCTCCGGTTTTTTTTCGGTTTTTTCTCAGAGTTTTTTTTTTTCTTTTTTACGTTTTGCTGACCTTCGTTCTTTAAATGACGCTATCCCGAGAAGGACACATAAAGGCGAGCCGTAATGGCCTCATCTTCGGCAGGCTCCTCCGGTTTTTTTTTTCGGTTATTTCTCAGAGTTTTTTTTTTTCTTTACGTTGTGCTGACCTTCGTTCTTTAAATGACGCTATCCCGAGAAGGACACATAAAGGCGAGCCGTAATGGCCTCATCTTCGGCAGGCTCCTCCGGTTTTTTTTTTCGGTTATTTCTCTTGGTTTTTTTTTTTTATATATATAGATATATACGTTGTGCTGACCTTCGTTCTTTAAATGACGCTATCCCGAGAAGGACACATAAAGGCGAGCTGTAATGGCCTCATCTTCGGCAGGCTCCTCCGTTTTTTTTTTTTCGGTTTTTTCTCAAAGTTTTTTTTATTTTTTTATTTTTTTTTTTTTTACGTTGTGCTGACCTTCGTTCTTTAAATGACGCTATCCCGAGAAGGACACATAAAGGCGAGCCGTAATGGCCTCATCTTCGGCAGGCTCCTCCGGTTTTTTTTTTCGGTTATTTCTCTTGGTTTTTTTTTTTTATATATATAGATATATACGTTGTGCTGACCTTCGTTCTTTAAATGACGCTATCCCGAGAAGGACACATAAAGGCGAGCTGTAATGGCCTCATCTTCGGCAGGCTCCTCCGTTTTTTTTTTTTCGGTTTTTTCTCAAAGTTTTTTTTATTTTTTTATTTTTTTATTTTTTTATTTTTTTTTTTTTTACGTTGTGCTGACCTTCGTTCTTTAAATGACGCTATCCCGAGAAGGACACATAAAGGCGAGCCGTAATGGCCTCATCTTCGGCAGGCTCCTCCGGTTTTTTTTTTCGGTGATTTCTCTGAGTTTTTTTTTATTTTTTTTTTTTACGTTGTGCTGACCATCGTTCTTTAAATGACGCTATCCCGAGAAGGACACCTAAAGGCGAGCCGTAATGGCCTCATCTTCGGCAGGCTCCTCCGATTTTTTTTTTCGGTTATTTCTCTGAGTTTTTTTTTTTTTTTTTTTTTTTTTTTTTTTTTTTAATACGTTGTGCTGACCTTCGTTCTTTAAATGACGCTATCCCGAGAAGGACACATAAAGGCGAGCTGTAATAGCCTCATCTTCGGCAGGCTCCTCCGGTTTTTTTTCAGTTTTTTCTCAGAGTTTTTTTTTTTTTTACGTTTTGCTGACCTTCGTTCTTTAAATGACGCTATCCCGAGAAGGACACATAAAGGCGAGCCGTAATGGCCTCATCTTCGGCAGGCTCCTCCGGTTTTTTTTTCTTTACGTTGTGCTGACCTTCGTTCTTTAAATGACGCTATCCCGAGAAGGACACATAAAGGCGAGCCGTAATGGCCTCATCTTCGGCAGGCTCCTCCGGTTTTTTTTTTCGGTTATTTCTCTGAGTTTTTTATATATATATATATATATATATATATATATATATATATATATATATATATATATATATATATATATATATATATATATATATATATATATATATATACGTTGTGCTGACTTTCGTTCTTTAAATGACGCTATCCCGAGAAGGACACATAAAGGCGAGCTGTAATGGCCTCATCTTCGGCAGGCTCCTCCGTTTTTTTTTTTCGGTTATTTCTCTGAGTTTTTTTTTTTTTTTATTTACGTTGTGCTGACCTTCGTTCTTTAAATGACGCTATCCCGAGAAGGACACCTAAAGGCGAGCCGTAATGGCCTCATCTTTGGCAGGCTCCTCCGGGTTTTTTTTTTCGGTTATTTCTCAAAGGTTTTTTTTTTTTTTTTACTACGTTGTGCTGACCTTCGTTCTTTAAATGACGCTATCCCGAGAAGGACACATAAAGGCGAGCCGTAATGGCCTCATCTTCGGCAGGCTCCTCCGGTTTTTTTTTCGGTTATTTCTCTGAGGTTTTTATTTTATTTTTTTTTTATGTTGTGTTGACCTACGTTCTTTAAATGACGCTATCCCGAGAAGGACACATAAAGGCGAGCCGTAATGGCCTCATCTTCGGCAGGCTCTTCCGGTTTTTTTTTTCGGTTATTTCTCTGAGTTTTTTTTTTTTTTTTTTTTTTTTTTTTTTTTTTTTTTTTTTTTTTTTTTTTTTTTTTTACGTTTTGCTGACCTTCGTTCTTTAAATGACGCTATCCCGAGAAGGACACCTAAAGGCGAGCCGTAATGGCCTCATCTTTGGCAGGCTCCTCCGGTTTTTTTTTTTTCGGTTATTTCTCAGAGGTTTTTTTTTTTTTTTTTTTATACGTTGTGCTGACCTTCGTTCTTTAAATGACGCTATCCCGAGAAGGACACATAAAGGCGAGCCGTAATGGCCTCATCTTCGGCAGGCTCCTCCGGTTTTTTTTTTCGGTTATTTCTCAGAGTTTTTTTTTTTCTTTACGTTGTGCTGACCTTCGTTCTTTAAATGACGCTATCCCGAGAAGGACACATAAAGGCGAGCCGTAATGGCCTCATCTTCGGCAGGCTCCTCCGGTTTTTTTTTTCGGTTATTTCTCTGAGTTTTTTTTTTTTTTTTATATATATATATATACGTTGTGCTGACCTTCGTTCTTTAAATGACGCTATCCCGAGAAGGACACATAAAGGCGAGCCGTAATGGCCTCATCTTCGGCAGACTCCTCCGGTTTTTTTTTTCGGTGATTTCTCTGAGTTTTTTTTTTTTATTTTTTTTATTTTTTTTTTTTACGTTGTGCTGACCATCGTTCTTTAAATGACGCTATCCCGAGAAGGACACCTAAAGGCGAGCCGTAATGGCCTCATCTTCGGCAGGCTCCTCCGGTTTTTTTTTTCGGTTATTTCTCTGAGTTTTTTTTTTTTTTTTTTTTTTTTTTTTTTTTTTTTTAATACGTTGTGCTGACCTTCGTTCTTTAAATGACGCTATCCCGAGAAGGACACATAAAGGCGAGCTGTAATAGCCTCATCTTCGGCAGGCTCCTCCGGTTTTTTTTCAGTTTTTTCTCAGAGTTTTTTTTTTTTTTACGTTTTGCTGACCTTCGTTCTTTAAATGACGCTATCCCGAGAAGGAGACATAAAGGCGAGCCGTAATGGCCTCATCTTCGGCAGGCTCCTCCGGTTTTTTTTTTCGGTTATTTCTCCGAGTTTTTTTTTTCTTTACGTTGTGCTGACCTTCGTTCTTTAAATGACGCTATCCCGAGAAGGACACATAAAGGCGAGCCGTAATGGCCTCATCTTCGGCAGGCTCCTCCGGTTTTTTTTTTCGGTTATTTCTCTGAGTTTTTATATATATATATATATATATATATATATATATATATATATATATATATATATATATATATATATATATATATATATATATATATATACGTTGTGCTGACCTTCGTTCTTTAAATGACGCTATCCCGAGAAGGACACATAAAGGCGAGCTGTAATGGCCTCATCTTCGGCAGGCTCCTCCGTTTTTTTTTTCGGTTATTTCTCTGAGTTTTTTTTTTTTTATTAACGTTGTGCTGACCTTCGTTCTTTAAATGACGCTATCCCGAGAAGGACACCTAAAGGCGAGCCGTAATGGCCTCATCTTTGGCAGGCTCCTCCGGTTTTTTTTTTTTTTCGGTTATTTCTCAGAGGTTTTTTTTTTTTTTTTATACGTTGTGCTGACCTTCGTTCTTTAAATGACGCTATCCCGAGAAGGACACCTAAAGGCGAGCCGTAATGACCTCATCTTTGGCAGGCTCCTCCGGTTTTTTTTTTCGGTTATTTCTCAGAGGTTTTTTTTTTTTTTTTTTTTACGTTGTGCTGACCTTCGTTCTTTAAATGACGCTATCCCGAGAAGGACACATAAAGGCGAGCTGTAATGGCATCATCTTCGGCAGGCTCCTCCGGTTTTTTTTTCGGTTTTTTCTCAGAGTTTTTTTTTTTTTTTTTATATTACGTTGTGCTGACCTTTGTTCTTTAAATGACGCTATCCCGAGAAGGACACATAAAGGCGAGCCGTAATGGCCTCATCTTCGGCAGGCTCCTCCGGTTTTTTTTCGGTTTTTTCTCAGAGTTTTTTTTTTTCTTTTTTACGTTTTGCTGACCTTCGTTCTTTAAATGACGCTATCCCGAGAAGGACACATAAAGGCGAGCCGTAATGGCCTCATCTTCGGCAGGCTCCTCCGGTTTTTTTTTTCGGTTATTTCTCAGAGTTTTTTTTTTTCTTTACGTTGTGCTGACCTTCGTTCTTTAAATGACGCTATCCCGAGAAGGACACATAAAGGCGAGCCGTAATGGCCTCATCTTCGGCAGGCTCCTCCGGTTTTTTTTTTCGGTTATTTCTCTTGGTTTTTTTTTTTTATATATATAGATATATACGTTGTGCTGACCTTCGTTCTTTAAATGACGCTATCCCGAGAAGGACACATAAAGGCGAGCTGTAATGGCCTCATCTTCGGCAGGCTCCTCCGTTTTTTTTTTTTCGGTTTTTTCTCAAAGTTTTTTTTATTTTTTTATTTTTTTATTTTTTTATTTTTTTTTTTTTTACGTTGTGCTGACCTTCGTTCTTTAAATGACGCTATCCCGAGAAGGACACATAAAGGCGAGCCGTAATGGCCTCATCTTCGGCAGGCTCCTCCGATTTTTTTTTCGGTTATTTCTCTGAGGTTTTTATTTTATTTTTTTTTTTTATGTTGTGCTGACCTACGTTCTTTAAATGACGCTATCCCGAGAAGGACACATAAAGGCGAGCCGTAATGGCCTCATCTTCGGCAGGCTCCTCCGGTTTTTTTTTTCGGTTATTTCTCTGAGTTTTTTTTTTTTTTTTTTTTTTTTTTTTTTTTTTTTTTTTTTTTTTTTTTTTTTTTTACGTTGTGCTGACCTTCGTTCTTTAAATGACGCTATCCCGAGAAGGACACCTAAAGGCGAGCCGAAATGGCCTCATCTTTGGCAGGCTCCTCCGGTTTTTTTTTTCGGTTATTTCTCAGAGGTTTTTTTTTTTTTTTTTTTTTTTTTTTTTGACGTTGTGCTGACCTTCGTTCTTTAAATGACGCTATCCCGAGAAGGACACATAAAGGCGAGCTGTAATGGCGTCATCTTCGGCAGGCTCCTCCGGTTTTTTTTTCGGTTTTTTCTCAGAGTTTTTTTTTTTTTTTATATTACGTTGTGCTGACCTTTGTTCTTTAAATGACGCAATCCCGAGAAGGACACATAAAGGCGAGCCGTAATGGCCTCATCTTCGGCAGGCTCCTCCGGTTTTTTTTCGGTTTTTTCTAAGAGTTTTTTTTTCTTTTTTACGTTGTGCTGACCTTCGTTCCTTAAATGACGCTATCCCGAGAAGGACACATAAAGGCGAGCCGTAATGGCCTCATCTTCGGCAGGCTCCTACGGTTTTTTTTTCGGTTATTTCTCATAGTTTTTTTTTTTTTTTTTTTACGTTGTGCTGACCATCGTTCTTTAAATGACGCTATCCCGAGAAGGACACATAAAGGCGAGCCGTAATGGCCTCATCTTCGGCAAGCTCCTTCGGTTTTTTTTTTCGGTTATTTCTCTGAGTTTTTTTTTTTTTTTTTTTTTTATGTTGGGCTGACCATCGTTTTTTAAATGACGCTATCTCGAGAAGGACACATAAAGGCGAGCCGTAATGGCCTCATCTTCGGCAGGCTCCTCCGGTTTTTTTTTTCGGTTATTTCTCTGAGTTTTTTTTTTTTTTTTTTTTTTAATATATACGTTGTGCTGACCTTCGTTCTTTAAATGACGCTATCCCGAGAAGGACACATAAAGGCGAGCTGTAATGGCCTCATCTTCGGCAGGCTACTCCGTTTTTTTTTTTCGGTTTTTTCTCAAAGTTTTTTTTTTTTTTTTTTTTTTTTTTTTTTTTTTTTTTTTTTTTTTTTTTTACGTTGTGCTGACCTTCGTTCTTTAAATGACGCTATCCCGAGAAGGACACATAAAGGCGAGCCGTAATGGCCTCATCTTCGGCAGGCTCCTCCGATTTTTTTTTCGGTTATTTCTCTGAGGTTTTTATTTTATTTTTTTTTTTATGTTGTGCTGTCCTACGTTCTTTAAATGACGCTATCCCGAGAAGGACACATAAAGGCGAGCCGTAATGGCCTCATCTTCGGCAGGCTCCTCCGGTTTTTTTTTTCGGTTATTTCTCTGAGTTTTTTTTTTTTTTTTTTTTTTTTTTTTTTTATACTTTGTGCTGACCTTCGTTCTTTAAATGACGCTATCCCGAGAAGGACACCTAAAGGCGAGCCGAAATGGCCTCATCTTTTGCAGGCTCCTCCGGTTTTTTTTTTCGGTTATTTCTCAGAGGTTTTCTTTTTTTTTTTTTTTTTTTTTTTTTACGTTGTGCTGACCTTCGTTCTTTAAATGACGCTATCCCGAGAAGGACACATAAAGGCGAGCTGTAATGGCGTCATCTTCGGCAGGCTCCTCCGGTTTTTTTTTCGGTTTTTTCTTAGAGTTTTTTTTTTTTTATATTACGTTGTGCTGACCTTTGTTCTTTAAATGACGCTATCCCGAGAAGGACACATAAAGGCGAGCCGTAATGGCCTCATCTTCGGCAGGCTCCTCCGGTTTTTTTTCGGTTTTTTCTCAGAGTTTTTTTTTTTTCTTTTTTACGTTGTGCTGACCTTCGTTCCTTAAATGACGCTATCCCGAGAAGGACAAATAAAGGCGAGCCGTAATGGCCTCATCTTTGGCAGGCTCCTACGGTTTTTTTTTCGGTTATTTCTCATAGTTTTTTTTTTTTTTTTTTTTACGTTGTGCTGACCATCGTTCTTTAAATGACGCTATCCCGAGAAGGACACATAAAGGCGAGCCGTAATGGCCTCATCATCGGCAGGCTCCTTCGGTTTTTTTTTTCGGTTATTTCTCTGAGTTTTTTTTTTTTTTTTTTTTTTTTTTTTTTTTTTATGTTGGGCTGACCATCGTTTTTTAAATGACGCTATCTCGAGAAGGACACATAAAGGCGAGCCGTAATGGCCTCATCCTCGGCAGGCTCCTCCGGTTTTTTTTCGGTTATTTCTCTGAGTTTTTTTTTTTTTTTTGTTATATATACGTTGTGCTGACCTTCGTTCTTTAAATGACGCTATCCCGAGAAGGACACATAAAGGCGAGCTGTAATGGCCTCATCTTCGGCAGGCTCCTCCGGTTTTTTTTTCGGTTTTTTCTCAGAGTTTTTTTTTTTTTTATATTACGTTGTGCTGACCTTTGTTCTTTAAATGACGCTATCCCGAGAAGGACACATAAAGGCGAGCCGTAATGGCCTCATCTTCGGCAGGCTCCTCCGGTTTTTTTTCGGTTTTTTCTCAGAGTTTTTTTTTTCTTTTTTACGTTGTGCTGACCTTCGTTCCTTAAATGACGCTATCCCGAGAAGGACACATAAAGGCGAGCCGTAATGGCCTCATCTTCGGCAGGCTCCTACGGTTTTTTTTTCGATTATTTCTCATAGTTTTTTTTTTTTTTTTTTTTACGTTGTGCTGACCATCGTTCTTTAAATGACGCTATCCCGAGAAGGACACATAAAGGCGAGCCGTAATGGCCTCATCTTCGGCAGGCTCCTTCGGTTTTTTTTTTCGGTTATTTCTCTGAGTTTTTTTTTTTTTTTTTTTTTTTTTTTTATGTTGGGCTGACCATCGTTTTTTAAATGACGCTATCTCGAGAAGGACACATAAAGGCGAGCCGTAATGGCCTCATCTTCGGCAGGCTCCTCCGGTTTTTTTTTTCGGTTATTTCTCTGAGTTTTTTTTTTTTTTATATATACGTTGTGCTGACCTTCGTTCTTTAAATGACGCTATCCCGAGAAGGACACATAAAGGCGAGCTGTAATGGCCTCATCTTCGGCAGGCTCCTCCGTTTTTTTTTTTTCGGTTTTTTCTCAAAGTTTTTTTTTTTTTTTTTTTTTTTTTTTTTTTTTTTTTTTTTTTTTTTTTTTTTTTTTTTTTTTTTACGTTGTGCTGACCTTCGTTCTTTAAATGACGCTATCCCGAGAAGGACACATAAAGGCGAGCCGTAATGGCCTCATCTTCGGCAGGCTCCTCCGATTTTTTTTTCGGTTATTTCTCTGAGGTTTTTATTTTATTTTATTTTTTTTATGTTGTGCTGACCTACATTCTTTAAATGACGCTATCCCGAGAAGGACACATAAAGGCGAGCCGTAATGGCCTCGTCTTCGGCAGGCTCCTCCAGTTTTTTTTTTCGGTTATTTCTCTGAGTTTTTTTTTTTTTTTTTTTTTTTTTTTTTTTTTTTTTTTTTTTTTTTTTTTTTTTTTTTTTTACGTTGTGCTGACCTTCGTTCTTTAAATGACGCTATCCCGAGAAGGACACCTAAAGGCGAGCCGAAATGGCCTCATCTTTGGCAGGCTCCTCCGGTTTTTTTTTTCGGTTATTTCTCAGAGGTTTTCTTTTTTTTCTTTTTTTTTTTTTACGTTGTGCTGACCTTCGTTCTTTAAATGACGCTATCCCGAGAAGGACACATAAAGGCGAGCCGTAATGGCCTCATCTTCGGCAGGCTCCTTCGGTTTTTTTTTTCGGTTATTTCTCTGAGTTTTTTTTTTTTTTTTTTTTTTTTTTTATGTTGGGCTGACCATCGTTTTTTAAATGACGCTATCTCGAGAAGGACACATAAAGGCGAGCCGTAATGGCCTCATCTTCGGCAGGCTCCTCCGGTTTTTTTTCGGTTATTTCTCTGAGTTTTTTTTTTTTTTTTGTTATATATACGTTGTGCTGACCTTCGTTCTTTAAATGACGCTATCCCGAGAAGGACACATAAAGGCGAGCTGTAATGGCCTCATCTTCGGCAGGCTCCTCCGGTTTTTTTTTCGGTTTTTTCTCAGAGTTTTTTTTTTTTTTTTTTTTTTTTTTTTTTTTTTTTTTTTTACGTTGTGCTGACCTTCGTTCTTTAATTGACCGCTATCCCGAGAAGGACACAAAAAGGCGAGCCGTAATGGCCTCATCTTCGGCAGGCTCCTCCGGTTTTTTTTTCGGTTATTTCTCTGAGGTTTTTTTTTTTTTTTTTTTATATTGTGCTGACCTACGTTCTTTAAATGACGCTATCCCGAGAAGGACACATAAAGGCGAGCCGTAATGGCCTCATCTTCGGCAAGCTCCTCCGGTTTTTTTTTTCGGTTATTTCTCTGAGTTTTTTTTTTTTTTATTTTTTTTTTTACGTTGTGCTGACCTTCGTTCTTTAAATGACGCTATCCCGAGAAGGACACATAAAGGCGAGCCGTAATGGCCTCATCTTCGGCAGGCTCCTCCGGTTTTTTTTTTTCGGTTATTTCTCTGAGTTTTTTTTTTTTTATTTATTTTTTTTTTTACGTTGTGCTGACCTTCGTTCTTTAAATGACGCTATCCCGAGAAGGACACATAAAGGCGAGCCGTAATGGCCTCATCTTCGGCAGGCTCCTCCGGTTTTTTTTTTCGGTTATTTCTTTGAGTTTTTTTTTTTTTATTTTTACGTTGTGCTGACCTTCGTTCTTTAAATGACGCTATCCCGAGAAGGACACATAAAGGCGAGCCGTAATGGCCTCATATTCGGCAGGCTCCTCCGGTTTTTTTTTTCGGTTATTTCTCAGAGTTTTTTTTTTTCTTTACGTTGTGCTGACCTTCGTTCTTTAAATGACGCTATCCCGAGAAGGACACATAAAGGCGAGCCGTAATGGCCTCATCTTCGGCAGGCTCCTTCGGTTTTTTTTTTCGGTTATTTCTCTGAGTTTTTTTTTTTTTATTTACGTTGTGCTGACCTTCGTTCTTTAAATGACGCTATCCCGAGAAGGACACATAAAGGCGAGCCGTAATGGCCTCATCTTCGGCAGGCTCCTCCATTTTTTTTTCGGTTATTTCACAGAGTTTTTTTTTTTTCTTTACGTTGTGCTGACCTTCGTTCTTTAAATGACGCTAACCCGAGAAGGACACATAAAGGCGAGCCGTAATGGCCTCATCTTCGGCAGGCTCCTCCGGTTTTTTTTTCGGTTATTTCTCAGAGTTTTTTTTTTTCTTTACGTTGTGCTGACCTTCGTCCTTTAAATGACGCTATCCCGAGAAGGACACATAAAGGCGAGCCATAATGGCCTCATCTTCGGCAGGCTCCTTCGGTTTTTTTTTTCGGTTATTTCTCTGAGTTTTTTTTTTTTTTTTTAACGTTTTGCTGACCATCGTTCTTTAATTGACGCTATCCCGAGAAGGACACATAAAGGCGAGCCGTAATGGCCTCATCTTCGGCAGGCTCCTCCGGTTTTTTTTTTCGGTTATTTCTCTGAGTTTTTTTTTTTTTTTTTTTTTTACGTTGTGCTGACCATCGTTCTTTAAATGACGCTATCCCGAGAAGGACACATAAAGGCGAGCCGTAATGGCCTCATCTTCGGCAGGCTCCTCTGGTTTTTTTTTTTGTTATTTCTCAGAGTTTTTTTTTTTTTCTTTACGTTATGCTGACCTTCGTTGTTTAAATGACGATATCCCGAGAAGGACACATAAAGGCGAGCCGTAATGGCCTCATCTTCGGCAGGCTCCTCTGGTTTTTTTTTCGGTTATTTCTCTGAGTTTTTTTATATATATATACATATATTTACGTTGTGCTGACCTTCGTTCTTTAAATGACGCTATCCCGAGAAGGACACATAAAGGCGAGCTGTAATGCCCTCATCTTCGGCAGGCTCCTCCGGTTTTTTTTTCGGTTTTTTCTCAGAGTTTTTTTTTTTTTTTTTTTATTTTTTTTTACGTTGTGCTGACCTTCGTTCTTTAAATGACGCTATCCCGAGAAGGACACATAAAGGGGAGCCGTAATGGCCTCATCTTCGGCAGGCTCCTCTGGTATTTTTTTCGGTTATTTCTCTGAGGTTTTTATTTTTATTTTTTTTTATGTTGTGCTGACCTACGTTCTTTAAATGACGCTATCCCGAGAAGGACACATAAAGGCGAGCCGTAATGGCCTCATCTTCGGCATGCTCCTCCGGTTTTTTTTTTTCGGTTATTTCTCTGAGTTTTTTTTTTTTTTTTTTTTTTTTTTTTTTTTTTACTTTTTTTTTTTTTTTTTTTTTTTTTTTTTTTTTTTTTTTACGTTGTGCTGACCATCGTTCTTTAAATGACGCTATCCCGAGAAGGACACATAAAGGCGAGCCGTAATGGCCTCATCTTCGGTAGGCTCCTTCGGTTTTTTTTTTCGGTTATTTCTCTGAGTTTTTTTTTTTTTTTTTTTTTTTTTTTTTTTTTATGTTGGGCTGACCATCGTTTTTTAAATGACGCTATCCCGAGAAGGACACATAAAGGCGAGCCGTAATGGCCTCATCTTCGGCAGGCTCCTCCGGTTTTTTTTTTTCGGTTATTTCTCTGAGTTTTTTTTTTTTTTTTTTATATATACGTTGTGCTGACCTTCGTTCTTTAAATGACGCTATCCCGAGAAGGACACATAAAGGCGAGCCGTAATGGCCTCATCTTCGGCATGCTCCTCCGGTTTTTTTTTTCGGTTATTTCTCTGAGTTTTTTTTTTTTTTTTTTACGTTGTGCTGACCTTCGTTCTTTAAATGACGCTATCCCGAGAAGGACACATAAAGGCGAGCCGTAATGGCCTCATCTTCGGCAGGCTCCTCCGGTTTTTTTTTTTCGGTTATTTCTCTGAGTTTTTTTTTTTTTTTATTTATTTTTTTTTTTACGTTGTGCTGACCTTCGTTCTTTAAATGACGCTATCCCGAGAAGGACACATAAAGGCGAGCCGTAATGGCCTCATCTTCGGCAGGCTCCTCCGGTTTTTTTTTCGGTTATTTCTCTGAGTTTTTTTTTTTTTATTTTTACGTTGTGCTGAACTTCGTTCTTTAAATGACGCTATCCCGAGAAGGACACATAAAGGCGAGCCGTAATGGCCTCATATTCGGCAGGCTCCTCCGGTTTTTTTTTTTCGGTTATTTCTCAGAGTTTTTTTTTTTCTTTACGTTGTGCTGACCTTCGTTCTTTAAATGACGCTATCCCGAGAAGGACACATAAAGGCGAGCCGTAATGGCCTCATCTTCGGCAGGCTCCTTCGGTTTTTTTTTTCGGTTATTTCTCTGAGTTTTTTTTTTTTTATTTACGTTGTGCTGACCTTCGTTCTTTAAATGACGCTATCCCGAGAAGGACACATAAAGGCGAGCCGTAATGGCCTCATCTTCGGCAGGCTCCTCCGTTTTTTTTTTCGGTTATTTCTCAGAGTTTTTTTTTTTTTTCTTTACGTTGTGCTGACCTTCGTTCTTTAAATGACGCTATCGCGAGAAGGACACATAAAGGCGAGCCGTAATGGCCTCATCTTCGGCAGGCTCCTCCGGTTTTTTTTTCAGTTATTTCTCAGAGTTTTTTTTTTTTTTCTTTACGTTGTGCTGACCTTCGTCCTTTAAATGACGCTATCCCGAGAAGGACACATAAAGGCGAGCCATAATGGCCTCATCTTCGGCAGGCTCCTTCGGTTTTTTTTTTCGGTTATTTCTCTGAGTTTTTTTTTTTTTTTTAACGTTTTGCTGACCATCGTTCTTTAATTGACGCTATCCCGAGAAGGACACATAAAGGCGAGCCGTAATGGCCTCATCTTCGGCAGGCTCCTCCGGTTTTTTTTTTCGGTTATTTCTCTGAGTTTTTTTTTTTTTCGTTGTGCTGACCTTCGTTCTTTAAATGACGCTATCCCGAGAAGGACACATAAAGGCGAGCCGTAATGGCCTCATCTTCGGCAGGCTCCTCCGGTTTTTTTTTTTTTGTTATTTCTCAGAGTTTTTTTTTTTCTTTACGTTATGCTGACCTTCGTTCTTTAAATGACGATATCCCGAGAAGGACACATAAAGGCGAGCCGTAATGGCCTCATCTTCGGCAGGCTCCTCTGGTTTTTTTTTCGGTTATTTCTCTGAGTTTTTTATATATATATATATATATATATATATATACGTTGTGCTGACCTTCGTTCTTTAAATGACGCTATCCCGAGAAGGACACATAAAGGCGAGCTGTAATGCCCTCATCTTCGGCAGGCTCCTCCGGTTTTTTTTTCGGTTTTTTCTCAGAGTTTTTTTTTTTTTTATTTTTTTTTACGTTGTGCTGACCTTCGTTCTTTAAATGACGCTATCCCGAGAAGGACACATAAAGGCGAGCCGTAATGGCCTCATCTTCGGCATGCTCCTCCGGTTTTTTTTTTTCGGTTATTTCTCTGAGTTTTTTTTTTTTTTTTTTTTTTTTTTTTTTTTTTTTTTTTTTTTTTTTTTACGTTGTGCTGACCATCGTTCTTTAAATGACGCTATCCCGAGAAGGACACATAAAGGCGAGCCGTAATGGCCTCATCTTCGGTAGGCTCCTTCGGTTTTTTTTTTCGGTTATTTCTCTGAGTTTTTTTTTTTTTTTTTTTTTTTTTTTTTTTTTTTTATGTTGGGCTGACCATCGTTTTTTAAATGACGCTATCCCGAGAAGGACACATAAAGGCGAGCCGTAATGGCCTCATCTTCGGCAGGCTCCTCCGGTTTTTTTTTTCGGTTATTTCTCTGAGTTTTTTTTTTTTTTTTTTTTTTATATATACGTTGTGCTGACCTTCGTTCTTTAAATGACGCTATCCCGAGAAGGACACATAAAGGCGAGCCGTAATGGCCTCATCTCCGGCAGGCTCCTCCGGTTTTTTTTTTCGGTTATTTCTCTGAGTTTTTTTTTTTTTTTTTTTTTTTTTTTTTTAGGTTGTGCTGACCTTCGTTCTTTAAATGACGCTATCCCGAGAAGGACAAATAAAGGCGAGCCGTAATGGCCTCATCTTCGGCAGGCTCCTCCGGTTTTTTTTTTTTCGGTTATTTCTCAGAGTTTTTTTTTCCTTTACGTTGTGCTGACCTTCGTTCTTTAAATGACGCTATCCCGAGAAGGACACATAAAGGCGAGCCGTAATGGCCTCATCTTCGGCAGGCTCCTCTGGTTTTTTTTTCGGTTATTTCTCTGAGTTTTTATATATATATATATATATATATATATATATATATATATATATATATATACGTTGTGCTGACCTTCGTTCTTTAAATGACGCTATCCCGAGAAGGACACATAAAGGCGAGCTGTAATGCCCTCATCTTCGGCAGGCTCCTCCGGTTTTTTTTTCGGTTTTTTCTCAGAGTTTTTTTTTTTTTTTTTTATTTTTTTTTACGTTGTGCTGACCTTCGTTCTTTAAATGACGCTATCCCGAGAAGGACACATAAAGGCGAGCCGTAATGGCCTCATCTTCGGCAGGCTCCTCTGGTATTTTTTTCGGTTATTTCTCTGAGGTTTTTATTTTTATTTTTTTTTTATGTTGTGCTGACCTACGTTCTTTAAATGACGCTATCCCGAGAAGGACACATAAAGGCGAGCCGTAATGGCCTCATCTTCGGCATGCTCCTCCGGTTTTTTTTTTCGGTTATTTCTCTGAGTTTTTTTTTTTTTTTTTTTTTTTTTTTACTTTTTTTTTTTTTTTTTTTTTTTTTTTTTTTTTTTTTTTTTTTTTACGTTGTGCTGACCATCGTTCTTTAAATGACGCTATCCCGAGAAGGACACATAAAGGCGAGCCGTAATGGCCTCATCTTCGGTAGGCTCCTTCGGTTTTTTTTTTCGGTTATTTCTCTGAGTTTTTTTTTTTTTTTTTTTTTTTTTTTTATGTTGGGCTGACCATCGTTTTTTAAATGACGCTATCCCGAGAAGGACACATAAAGGCGAGCCGTAATGGCCTCATCTTCGGCAGGCTCCTCCGGTTTTTTTTTTCGGTTATTTCTCTGAGTTTTTTTTTTTTTTTTTTATATATACGTTGTGCTGACCTTCGTTCTTTAAATGACGCTATCCCGAGAAGGACACATAAAGGCGAGCCGTAATGGCCTCATCTTCGGCATGCTCCTCCGGTTTTTTTTTTCGGTTATTTCTCTGAGTTTTTTTTTTTTTTTTTACGTTGTGCTGACCTTCGTTCTTTAAATGACGCTATCCCGAGAAGGACACATAAAGGCGAGCCGTAATGGCCTCATCTTCGGCAGGCTCCTCCGGTTTTTTTTTTTCGGTTATTTCTCTGAGTTTTTTTTTTTTTTATTTATTTTTTTTTTACGTTGTGCTGACCTTCGTTCTTTAAATGACGCTATCCCGAGAAGGACACATAAAGGCGAGCCGTAATGGCCTCATCTTCGGCAGGCTCCTCCGGTTTTTTTTTCGGTTATTTCTCTGAGTTTTTTTTTTTTTATTTTTACGTTGTGCTGAACTTCGTTCTTTAAATGACGCTATCCCGAGAAGGACACATAAAGGCGAGCCGTAATGGCCTCATATTCGGCAGGCTCCTCCGGTTTTTTTTTTTCGGTTATTTCTCAGAGTTTTTTTTTTTTCTTTACGTTGTGCTGACCTTCGTTCTTTAAATGACGCTATCCCGAGAAGGACACATAAAGGCGAGCCGTAATGGCCTCATCTTCGGCAGGCTCCTTCGGTTTTTTTTTTCGGTTATTTCTCTGAGTTTTTTTTTTTTTTATTTACGTTGTGCTGACCTTCGTTCTTTAAATGACGCTATCCCGAGAAGGACACATAAAGGCGAGCCGTAATGGCCTCATCTTCGGCAGGCTCCTCCGTTTTTTTTTTCGGTTATTTCTCAGAGTTTTTTTTTTTTTTCTTTACGTTGTGCTGACCTTCGTTCTTTAAATGACGCTATCCCGAGAAGGACACATAAAGGCGAGCCGTAATGGCCTCATCTTCGGCAGGCTCCTCCGGTTTTTTTTTCAGTTATTTCTCAGAGTTTTTTTTTTTTCTTTACGTTGTGCTGACCTTCGTCCTTTAAATGACGCTATCCCGAGAAGGACACATAAAGGCGAGCCATAATGGCCTCATCTTCGGCAGGCTCCTTCGGTTTTTTTTTTCGGTTATTTCTCTGAGTTTTTTTTTTTTTTTTTTAACGTTTTGCTGACCATCGTTCCTTAATTGACGCTATCCCGAGAAGGACACATAAAGGCGAGCCGTAATGGCCTCATCTTCGGCAGGCTCCTCCGGTTTTTTTTTTCGGTTATTTCTCTGAGTTTTTTTTTTTTTTCGTTGTGCTGACCTTCGTTCTTTAAATGACGCTATCCCGAGAAGGACACATAAAGGCGAGCCGTAATGGCCTCATCTTCGGCAGGCTCCTCCGGTTTTTTTTTTTTGTTATTTCTCAGAGTTTTTTTTTTTCTTTACGTTATGCTGACCTTCGTTCTTTAAATGACGATATCCCGAGAAGGACACATAAAGGCGAGCCGTAATGGCCTCATCTTCGGCAGGCTCCTCTGGTTTTTTTTTCGGTTATTTCTCTGAGTTTTTTTTTTATATATATATATATATATATATACGTTGTGCTGACCTTCGTTCTTTAAATGACGCTATCCCGAGAAGGACACATAAAGGCGAGCTGTAATGCCCTCATCTTCGGCAGGCTCCTCCGGTTTTTTTTTCGGTTTTTTCTCAGAGTTTTTTTTTTTTTTTTATTTTTTTTTACGTTGTGCTGACCTTCGTTCTTTAAATGACGCTATCCCGAGAAGGACACATAAAGGCGAGCCGTAATGGCCTCATCTTCGGCATGCTCCTCCGGTTTTTTTTTTTCGGTTATTTCTCTGAGTTTTTTTTTTTTTTTTTTTTTTTTTTTTACGTTGTGCTGACCATCGTTCTTTAAATGACGCTATCCCGAGAAGGACACATAAAGGCGAGCCGTAATGGCCTCATCTTCGGTAGGCTCCTTCGGTTTTTTTTTTCGGTTATTTCTCTGAGTTTTTTTTTTTTTTTTTTTTTTTTTATGTTGGGCTGACCATCGTTTTTTAAATGACGCTATCCCGAGAAGGACACATAAAGGCGAGCCGTAATGGCCTCATCTTCGGCAGGCTCCTCCGGTTTTTTTTTTCGGTTATTTCTCTGAGTTTTTTTTTTTTTTTTTTTTTTTATATATACGTTGTGCTGACCTTCGTTCTTTAAATGACGCTATCCCGAGAAGGACACATAAAGGCGAGCTGTAATGGCCTCATCTTCGGCAGGCTCCTCCGGTTTTTTTTTCGGTTTTTTCTCAGAGTTTTTTTTTTTTTTTTTTTTTTTTTTTTTTTTTTTTTTTTTTTTTTTTTTTTTTTTTTTTTTTTTTTTTTTTTTTTTTTTTTTACGTTGTGCTGACCTTCGTTCTTTAAATGACGCTATCCCGAGAAGGACACATAAAGGCGAGCCGTAATGGCCTCATCTTCGGCAGGCTCCTCCGGTTTTTTTTTCGGTTATTTCTCTGAGGTTTTTTTTTTTTTTTTTTATATTGTGCTGACCTACGTTCTTTAAATGACGCTATCCCGAGAAGGACACATAAAGGCGAGCCGTAATGGCCTCATCTTCGGCAAGCTCCTCCGGTTTTTTTTTTCGGTTATTTCTCTGAGTTTTTTTTTTTTATTATTTTTTTATTTTTTTTTTATTTTTTTTTTTACGTTGTGCTGACCTTCGTTCTTTAAATGACGCTATCCCGAGAAGGACACATAAAGGCGAGCCGTAATGGCCTCATCTCCGGCAGGCTCCTCCGGTTTTTTTTTTCGGTTATTTCTCTGAGTTTTTTTTTTTTTTTTTTTTTTTTTTTTTTAGGTTGTGCTGACCTTCGTTCTTTAAATGACGCTATCCCGAGAAGGACAAATAAAGGCGAGCCGTAATGGCCTCATCTTCGGCAGGCTCCTCCGGTTTTTTTTTTTTCGGTTATTTCTCAGAGTTTTTTTTTTCCTTTACGTTGTGCTGACCTTCGTTCTTTAAATGACGCTATCCCGAGAAGGACACATAAAGGCGAGCCGTAATGGCCTCATCTTCGGCAGGCTCCTTCGGTTTTTTTTTTTCGGTTATTTCTCTGAGTTTTTTTTTTTTTATTCACGTTGTGCTGACCTTCGTTCTTTAAATGACGTTATCCCGAGAAGGACACATAAAGGCGAGCCGTAATGGCCTCATCTTCGGCAGGCTCCTCCGGTTTTTTTTTCGGTTTTTTCTCAGAGTTTTTTTTTTTTTTTTTTTTTTTACGTTGTGCTGACCTTCGTTCTTTAAATGACGCTATCCCGAGAAGGACACATAAAGGCGAGCCGTAATGGCCTCATCTTCGGCAGGCTCCTCCGTTTTTTTTTTTTTGTTATTTCTCAGAGTTTTTTTTTTTTTTTTTACGTTGTGCTGACCTTCGTTCTTTAAATGACGCTATCCCGAGAAGGACACATAAAGGCGAGCTGTAATGCCCTCATCTTCGGCAGGCTCCTCCGGTTTTTTTTTCGGTTTTTTCTCAGAGTTTTTTTTTTTTTTTTTTATTTTTTTTTACGTTGTGCTGACCTTCGTTCTTTAAATGACGCTATCCCGAGAAGGACACATAAAGGCGAGCCGTAATGGCCTCATCTTCGGCAGGCTCCTCTGGTATTTTTTTCGGTTATTTCTCTGAGGTTTTTATTTTTATTTTTTTTTTATGTTGTGCTGACCTACGTTCTTTAAATGACGCTATCCCGAGAAGGACACATAAAGGCGAGCCGTAATGGCCTCATCTTCGGCATGCTCCTCCGGTTTTTTTTTTCGGTTATTTCTCTGAGTTTTTTTTTTTTTTTTTTTTTTTTTTTTTTTTTTTTTTTTTTTTTACGTTGTGCTGACCATCGTTCTTTAAATGACGCTATCCCGAGAAGGACACATAAAGGCGAGCCGTAATGGCCTCATCTTCGGTAGGCTCCTTCGGTTTTTTTTTTCGGTTATTTCTCTGAGTTTTTTTTTTTTTTTTTTTTTTTTTTTTTTTTTTATGTTGGGCTGACCATCGTTTTTTAAATGACGCTATCCCGAGAAGGACACATAAAGGCGAGCCGTAATGGCCTCATCTTCGGCAGGCTCCTCCGGTTTTTTTTTTCGGTTATTTCTCTGAGTTTTTTTTTTTTTTTTTTTATATATACGTTGTGCTGACCTTCGTTCTTTAAATGACGCTATCCCGAGAAGGACACATAAAGGCGAGCCGTAATGGCCTCATCTTCGGCATGCTCCTCCGGTTTTTTTTTTCGGTTATTTCTCTGAGTTTTTTTTTTTTTTTTTTTACGTTGTGCTGACCTTCGTTCTTTAAATGACGCTATCCCGAGAAGGACACATAAAGGCGAGCCGTAATGGCCTCATCTTCGGCAGGCTCCTCCGATTTTTTTTTTTCGGTTATTTCTCTGAGTTTTTTTTTTTTTATTTATTTTTTTTTTACGTTGTGCTGACCTTCGTTCTTTAAATGACGCTATCCCGAGAAGGACACATAAAGGCGAGCCGTAATGGCCTCATCTTCGGCAGGCTCCTCCGGTTTTTTTTTTCGGTTATTTCTTTGAGTTTTTTTTTTTTTATTTTTACGTTGTGCTGAACTTCGTTCTTTAAATGACGCTATCCCGAGAAGGACACATAAAGGCGAGCCGTAATGGCCTCATATTCGGCAGGCTCCTCCGGTTTTTTTTTTCGGTTATTTCTCAGAGTTTTTTTTTTTCTTTACGTTGTGCTGACCTTCGTTCTTTAAATGACGCTATCCCGAGAAGGACACATAAAGGCGAGCCGTAATGGCCTCATCTTCGGCAGGCTCCTTCGGTTTTTTTTTTCGGTTATTTCTCTGAGTTTTTTTTTTTTTATTTACGTTGTGCTGACCTTCGTTCTTTAAATGACGCTATCCCGAGAAGGACACATAAAGGCGAGCCGTAATGGCCTCATCTTCGGCAGGCTCCTCCGTTTTTTTTTTCGGTTATTTCTCAGAGTTTTTTTTTTTTCTTTACGTTGTGCTGACCTTCGTTCTTTAAATGACGCTATCCCGAGAAGGACACATAAAGGCGAGCCGTAATGGCCTCATCTTCGGCAGGCTCCTCCGGTTTTTTTTTCAGTTATTTCTCAGAGTTTTTTTTTTTTCTTTACGTTGTGCTGACCTTCGTCCTTTAAATGACGCTATCCCGAGAAGGACACATAAAGGCGAGCCATAATGGCCTCATCTTCGGCAGGCTCCTTCGGTTTTTTTTTTCGGTTATTTCTCTGAGTTTTTTTTTTTTTTTTTTAACGTTTTGCTGACCATCGTTCTTTAATTGACGCTATCCCGAGAAGGACACATAAAGGCGAGCCGTAATGGCCTCATCTTCGGCAGGCTCCTCCGGTTTTTTTTTTCGGTTATTTCTCTGAGTTTTTTTTTTTTTTCGTTGTGCTGACCTTCGTTCTTTAAATGACGCTATCCCGAGAAGGACACATAAAGGCGAGCCGTAATGGCCTCATCTTCGGCAGGCTCCTCCGGTTTTTTTTTTTTGTTATTTCTCAGAGTTTTTTTTTTCTTTACGTTATGCTGACCTTCGTTCTTTAAATGACGATATCCCGAGAAGGACACATAAAGGCGAGCCGTAATGGCCTCATCTTCGGCAGGCTCCTCTGGTTTTTTTTTCGGTTATTTCTCTGAGTTTTTTTTATATATATATATATATATATACGTTGTGCTGACCTTCGTTCTTTAAATGACGCTATCCCGAGAAGGACACATAAAGGCGAGCTGTAATGCCCTCATCTTCGGCAGGCTCCTCCGGTTTTTTTTTCGGTTTTTTCTCAGAGTTTTTTTTTTTTTTTATTTTTTTTTACGTTGTGCTGACCTTCGTTCTTTAAATGACGCTATCCCGAGAAGGACACATAAAGGCGAGCCGTAATGGCCTCATCTTCGGCATGCTCCTCCGGTTTTTTTTTTTCGGTTATTTCTCTGAGTTTTTTTTTTTTTTTTACGTTGTGCTGACCATCGTTCTTTAAATGACGCTATCCCGAGAAGGACACATAAAGGCGAGCCGTAATGGCCTCATCTTCGGTAGGCTCCTTCGGTTTTTTTTTTCGGTTATTTCTCTGAGTTTTTTTTTTTTTTTTTTTTTTTTTTTTTTTTTTTATGTTGGGCTGACCATCGTTTTTTAAATGACGCTATCCCGAGAAGGACACATAAAGGCGAGCCGTAATGGCCTCATCTTCGGCAGGCTCCTCCGGTTTTTTTTTTCGGTTATTTCTCTGAGTTTTTTTTTTTTTTTTTTTTTATATATACGTTGTGCTGACCTTCGTTCTTTAAATGACGCTATCCCGAGAAGGACACATAAAGGCGAGCTGTAATGGCCTCATCTTCGGCAGGCTCCTCCGGTTTTTTTTTCGGTTTTTTCTCAGAGTTTTTTTTTTTTTTTTTTTTTTTTTTTTTTTTTTTTTTTTTTTTTTTTTTTTTTTTTTTTTTTTTTTTTTTTTTTACGTTGTGCTGACCTTCGTTCTTTAAATGACGCTATCCCGAGAAGGACACATAAAGGCGAGCCGTAATGGCCTCATCTTCGGCAGGCTCCTCCGGTTTTTTTTTCGGTTATTTCTCTGAGGTTTTTTTTTTTTTTTTTTTTATATTGTGCTGACCTACGTTCTTTAAATGACGCTATCCCGAGAAGGACACATAAAGGCGAGCCGTAATGGCCTCATCTTCGGCAAGCTCCTCCGGTTTTTTTTTTCGGTTATTTCTCTGAGTTTTTTTTTTTTTATTATTTTTTTATTTTTTTTTATTTTTTTTTTTACGTTGTGCTGACCTTCGTTCTTTAAATGACGCTATCCCGAGAAGGACACATAAAGGCGAGCCGTAATGGCCTCATCTCCGGCAGGCTCCTCCGGTTTTTTTTTTCGGTTATTTCTCTGAGTTTTTTTTTTTTTTTTTTTTTTTTTTTTTAGGTTGTGCTGACCTTCGTTCTTTAAATGACGCTATCCCGAGAAGGACAAATAAAGGCGAGCCGTAATGGCCTTGATGAGATATTTTGATGAGAAACGAATTTCTACCAAAACACCCAAAACTAACCGGCAAGTGTACCGGGTCGTATCAAGTAATAAAAACTCACGGAAGTGAGGTCGATCCCACAGGGATTGAAGGATTGAGCAATTTTAGTTTAGTGGTTGATTTAGTCAAGCGAATCAAGTGTTGGTTGGGTGATTTGTGATTTGCAGAATGTAAATTGCATGAAATTAAAGAGAGCGGGAAAGTAAATTGCTGAAACTTAAAGGACAAGAAATTAAATGACAGAAACTTAAAGTGCAAGAAATGTAAATTGCTTGAAAAGTAAAGGGGATTGGGATGAGGATTTGCAGAATTTAAACAAGGGAAAACTAAATTGCATCAAACAGAAGAGGAAAAGGGAGTTGGGATTGAACCGGATCTTATAACAGCAAAGTAAATGAACAATGAAAGCATTAAACAGAGAATTGAAATGAGAATTTAGATCTCAGGACCCAGAGACTAGAAAACCAAGTCTAGATCTCAATGCCTTCCTAGATCCCACAAGAACAATAGCAAGGAAATTGTAAATTGCAAAGAAAAGAGATGAAGATCAAGTAACAGAAACAGAAATGCTAATTCAATTAACAGTAAAGGAAACAGAGAGATCCAAGATTGAGATTGAAACAGAATTTCTTCAATTCTCCAATCCAAGATCCAAGACAAAAGTCAAATGAAATTGAAAGCAATGAAAGCAAGAAATTAAAGTTCACTCAAGTTCAAAAGCTCTTCGAAAACTATTATGAAAATTCTAAAAGGAAAGCTCTAAAAGAAAACTCTCCAGCCAAAGCTCTCTCAACAAATTGAATTCTATCCTATTTATACACTTTCCAAAATGATCTTCAAGCCTTGAGTTGGGCCTTTGTTCTTGGTGGAATTGGGTTGAAAGAGGCCTTGGTTGATTGCTCTTGAAGATTGAAGAAGAACCGAAGTGAACCAATTGAACCGGAAATGGAGTTAGCCAACGTTGGTCTTCAACGTTAGGGTCAAAGTTAGGGGTCTAACTTTGACCCTAACTTTTCATATCAGCAAACCACATTCTTCTGGTTTAGACGTTGGCGCCAACGTTAGGGGTCTAACTTTGACCCTAACGTTGGCCTTGCTTGGTGTGATTGGTGCCAACGTTAGCCTCCACGTTAGGGGGCTAACGTTGGCGCAAACGTTGCCTACTCCCCCATTGTGATTTAAGTGCCAACGTTAGCCTCCAAGTTAGGGGGCTAACGTTGGCGCAAACGTTGGTAGCCCAGGGAGAAACTCTCAAGTTCCAACGTTAGCCTCCAAGTTAGGGGGCTAACGTTGGAGCTAACGTTGGCTACTTCCAAAGAGTGATTCATATGCCCAACGTTAGCCTCCAAGTTAGGGGGCTAACGTTGGGGCTAACTTCATGCAACCCGGTTCAATTTTCACTTATTCCATTGTCCTCTCTTCACTCCTAGCCATTCCTCTTTGCTTCAACCTTTCTCCAAGCCTTCTTCACCTATCATTGATCAACCAAACTAATCAAAGTTTTGCTCAAAATCATGAGGTATTCAATCTTCCACAATATGCAACAAATATAGTTCAAAACCTCATGAAATGGCATGAATTCACATATGGTTGGTTCAATCAAGGGAAATATGAAAATCTACTCAATTAGCTTGCTTGTAGCTTAAGAAAGTGCATAATTCTAATGAAAACAAAAGAAAAAGACTAGCTAAAATGGGCTAAGATGACTTGTCATCACAACACCAAACTTAAAGCTTGCTTGTCCCCAAGCAAGAAATGAATTTATTAAGAAGAAAGAATGAAATGGAAGAGGAAGTTCATGCTAGCAAAGTGTTATTGATAGTTCATGGGGTTTTATGTGGATATGCAAATGCTCACTTCTTATTGACTCCTAGGCCTAGAAAGTTTCCTTCAAGTTTCAAGTGACATACTGCTATGACCTCTCATTATTCCTTTATCCTTGGCTATTACTTTATTCAAAAGCTTTATTTGAGTGTCATGTGTAGCAAGTTCATTTTCTTTTTATACTTGACACATTATTCACCATAGACACTTGGCTCACATTCCTTCTTAAAACATTGATGCCCAGCACCTCTTTGGGCTACTAAATGCTTTGTAGTTAGGTTGCTCTTGATAGTGGATTTTCAGCTGATGATCCCGGGTTAGTTAACCCAAGTCACCAAGTGTTGAGGCACTCCTAAGAGCTTACTAATCCAAGCAGATCCTAGTACAAAAACATCACAGGCATATATTTCAGAGTTCAAGCTATTGGTGTCCAGCTTTATTTCTTTTTGTTTTTCTTTTGTTTTGCCACCTTTTAGCTTTCTTTGTTCTTTCTTTCTTTTTTTTTGTTTTTCTTTCTAACCAAGGAATTCTATTCAATTGAGATTCATAGACAATAGGCCACTCTCTACTTAGAAGGAGATATCTTAGCTCTTTATTCACTAAAGTGAGTTATAATGCAATCACACACACCACCACTTACTTTTATTCCACTTCTAACTAACAGAGACCATTTCACTTCACATTCAAACTGTTCTTTTATTAAATTTAAAGATGCAGGGGACAACACATACTTCTTGTTAAGTGAAAATGAACACACAAGCCAACACATAAAAAACCAGCCTACAAAAACATAATTGATGCATACTACACTAACAGTTTCTGTTAAAATGGGCGTATTCATACTTCCAAATTTGAGCAATTCAATACTGATGGAGTTAAATGACAATACAACCTCTTGGTGGCTCCTTCTTCTTTCATCTCAGCTAATGGTGAGTAGTCCTCCCATAAGAGTGATTGATTTTCTGCAGTGTTAATGGAAGTTGCTTGTTTCTCAAGCCCTTATGTGATTTGTTAGTGTGCAAGACTTTCTTGTAGGCGTTTGAACTTACTTTGGTGTGTGAACACCAAACTCAGTCTCTTGCCATGTTTCTTATCCATAACCATATGTGAAAGCTTAAATCTTCGCTAAAGGTAATAAAATTGAAAACTAGAAACAGACAATGCTTAAATGATTTGTCAGATTGCTTGGAGCTGGTAGCTCTTTATATAGAAAGTGAGAATGTGCTTTTAAGTAAGATTTTGGTGGAACACCAAACTTAGAATCCTTCATTCTCCCTTAATATGTTTTGGTGTGAAACACCAAACTTAGCTCCTTGCAATACATACTACTCATTTAACCTTTTTATTGAACTAACTATGAAAGAAAAGTACCTCCGGTTGGGTTGCCTCCCAACAAGCGCTCTTTTATTGTCACTAGCTTGACATTGAAGCTTTCTTTTATGGTGGTTGATGACTGTAGTGCCTCAACTTGTCCCCTCTGATCGTGAGCTTCTTCTTTGTTCCTTGGTGCTCTATCTCAGCATGTTCTAGTGATAATATTTTGCTCACAGTGTAGTAATCGTTAGTCTGTTGGTCTGTTCCCAGTTGTTGATAGACTAACTGCACTTTGTCACCTTTGAAGAGCCCTTCTGTTGGGATTTTTTTGTTCTTCCACCCCTTTTTGATTCTGTTTTTGTTTTTCTTCCTTCCTTTTGTTAATTCTTCTTCTTTGAAAACAGGCTCCCTTTTGAAATTCCTTTTCTTAGCTGCCAATACTACAATGTTCCCTTGAGCTTCTTCATTACTTTGCACAGTCTCTTTCTCTTTTTGGCCTGCTGTATCGTCTATCTCTTGCTTGGGAGGGCAGTTGTTGTTTGTCTTGTTGATTTCCTCCCTCCACTGCAGATTCTCCTTGTCTGTTTCTGTACCATCCTTCTTTTCATTACTGTTCGGTGTTTCTGGTAGTACACTCAGAGTGATACTTTCATTATGCATCCTGAGGGTTAATTCTCCTTGCTCTATGTCTATGATGGCCCTAGCAGTGGCTAAAAACGGTCTTCCCAGTATAATGGAATCGCCCTCATCCTGATTCGAATCCAGGATCACAAAATCTGCTGGGAAGATGAATCTGTCTACTTTGACTAGAAGGTTCTCAATTATACCACTGGGGCATATCACTGATTTGTCCACCAATTCTAGAGACATCTGTACCGGTTTTACCTCTTTTATGCCTAACTTTTTCACTAGAGAAGCAGGCATCAGATTGATACTAGCTCCCAAGTCACACATCGCCTTCTTGATAGTCATACTGCCAATGGCGCAGGGTAGAAAGAAACTCCCAGGGTCCTCAAGTTTGGGAGGAAGTCCCTTCTGGATTAGTGCTCTGCATTCCTCAGTGAGCAGTACAGTTTCATTAACTTGCCAACTCCTCTTCTTGTTGATAAGTTCCTTCAAGAACTTTGCGTACAGGGGCATTTGCTCAAGTGCTTCAGTTAAGGGAATATTGATTTCTAACTTCTTGAAGATTTCAAGAAATTTTGGGAAGTGTTGGTCCTTAGTTTCCTTGTTAAACCTTTGAGGATATGGCAAGGGAGGAGTGAAGTTATTTCCCTGCCTTTGGTCCTCAGTTGGCTCTTCAATTACTTCCTTTCCCTTTCTTGATTTTTGTGGCTGATCTTCTTTTTCTTGAGCTTGATCCTGAGTTGGCTTGCTTGCTGCCTCCTTCTTGTCATTGACTTTCTCTTCTTCAGCTTGTTTCTTGTCACTTTCCTTTGGCTTCTTGGTTGCTTCTTCATTTTTCACCAAGACTTTTCCACTCCTCAATTGTATTGCCTTGCATTCTTCCTTAGGATTTGGGATTGAGTCACTTGGCAGTGAGCTTGAAGATTTCTCAACAGAAATCTGTTTGGAGATTTGCCCAATTTGCCTCTCTAGGCTCTTCATGGAGGCTTCATGGTTCTTGGTTGTCATTTCTTGGTGTTTCCACATTTTGTCTATCAAGGTTTCCAAGTTGGTGAGTCTTTGAGATTCAGGTGATGCTTGTGGTGGGTTGTGAAATGTGGATGGTGGATGGTAGGCATTTTGGTTGGTGGGTTGGTTATTAGATTGGTAATGGTTGGGGTTGGAGTAGTTGTTTTGAGGTTTTCTGTAGGGGTTTTGGTTGGTTTGCTGCTGGTTGTGGTTTTGGTTGTTTCTTAAAGTGTTTTGGTTTGAGTTTCTCTGCCATGGTTGTTGATTTTGGTTGTGATTGTCTCCCCACCTAAGGTTTGGGTGGTTCTTCCAAGAAGGGTTGTAAGTGTCACCATATACTTCATTTGGCCCAGAATTTTGGTTGTGCATGTACTGGACTTGTTCTTGTTGTTGCTCCTCTTGAGTCTCTTCACTCTGACCCCATGTGGTTGATGGCTGGCTAGTGTTGACTGCTGCAACTTGGAGACTGTCAATCCTCTTAGCCATTTGCTCAAATTGTTGTTGAAATTGCTGCTGCATCATCTTGTTTTGAGCTAGGATTGAATCCACTCCGTCTAGTTCCATTACTCCTCTTCTTTGTGATGGTTGGCGGCTTCTTTGATGAGCAAAGAAATATTGATTGTTGGCCACCATGTCCACAAGATTCTGAGCTTCCTCAGCAGTTTTCATTAGTTGTAGTGAACCTCCAGCAGAATGATCTAATGCCTCCTGAGATTTCAATGTCAGGCCTTCATAGAAATTTTGCAGCACATCCCATTCATTGAACATCTCTGGAGGGCACTTTCTGATTAAGGCTTTGTACCTCTCCCATGCTTCATACAAGGATTCAGCATCTAATTGTGTGAATGTCTGCACCTCAGTTTTCAGCCTGATGACTCTCTGGGGTGGATAGAATTTGGCTAGAAATTTAGCCACCAAGTCATCCCAACTAGTGATACTTGCTTGGGGAAAAGTTTCAAGCCATTGTGCAGCCTTATCCCTTAATGAGAACGGGAACAGCAGAAGCTTGTAAGTCTCAGGATTCACACCATTGGATTTGACAGTGTCACAGATCCTCAAGAAGGTAGATAGATGTTGATTTGGATCCTCCAATGGTCCTCCTCCAAATGAGCAGTTATTCTGGACCAATGTGATGAGTTGTGGCTTCAGTTCAAAGTTATTTGCATTGACATTAGGGGTGAGAATGCTGCTTCCACAATGTCTAGCATTTGCAAAAGTATAGGAAGCCAATACTCTCCTCTGTTGTGGTGGATTATTAACTCCTTCTCCTGGATTAGATGTATCTCCTTCCATCTCGTGGTATTCTTCCTCAGATTCTTCTTCTCCAACAATACTTTTCCCTCTTTCGGCTCTTCTTAACCTCCTGAGAGTTCTTTCGTCTTGTTCATGAAAATTGGGTATGGCTCTTTGTGTACCCGACATACAAGCAGAACATAAGAGCACACAAACCAGTGATACTTCAATCTACTGCTAGAATGAAGTTTTAGTTAGCTTAAGCAAAAATTCAAACAGTTAGTGGGTTAATCAAAGGTTAAAGAAAAATAAAGAAAAAGTGCTTGATCTAGATTACCACCTCACTTAATCATTGTCAATCTAATCAATCCCCGGCAACGGCGCCAAAAACTTGATGAGATATTTTGATGAGAAACGAATTTCTACCAAAACACCCAAAACTAACCGGCAAGTGTACCGGGTCGTATCAAGTAATAAAAACTCACGGAAGTGAGGTCGATCCCACAGGGATTGAAGGATTGAGCAATTTTAGTTTAGTGGTTGATTTAGTCAAGCGAATCAAGTGTTGGTTGGGTGATTTGTGATTTGCAGAATGTAAATTGCATGAAATTAAAGAGAGCGGGAAAGTAAATTGCTGAAACTTAAAGGACAAGAAATTAAATGACAGAAACTTAAAGTGCAAGAAATATAAATTGCTTGAAAAGTAAAGGGGATTGGGATGAGGATTTGCAGAATTTAAACAAGGGAAAACTAAATTGCATCAAACAGAAGAGGAAAAGGGAGTTGGGATTGAACCGGATCTTATAACAGCAAAGTAAATGAACAATGAAAGCATTAAACAGAGAATTGAAATGAGAATTTAGATCTCAGGACCCAGAGACTAGAAAACCAAGTCTAGATCTCAATGCCTTCCTAGATCCCACAAGAACAATAGCAAGGAAATTGTAAATTGCAAAGAAAAGAGATGAAGATCAAGTAACAGAAACAGAAATGCTAATTCAATTAACAGTAAAGGAAACAGAGAGATCCAAGATTGAGATTGAAACAGAATTTCTTCAATTCTCCAATCCAAGATCCAAGACAAAAGTCAAATGAAATTGAAAGCAATGAAAGCAAGAAATTAAAGTTCACTCAAGTTCAAAAGCTCTTCGAAAACTATTATGAAAATTCTAAAAGGAAAGCTCTAAAAGAAAACTCTCCAGCCAAAGCTCTCTCAACAAATTGAATTCTATCCTATTTATACACTTTCCAAAATGATCTTCAAGCCTTGAGTTGGGCCTTTGTTCTTGGTGGAATTGGGTTGAAAGAGGCCTTGGTTGATTGCTCTTGAAGATTGAAGAAGAACCGAAGTGAACCAATTGAACCGGAAATGGAGTTAGCCAACGTTGGTCTTCAACGTTAGGGTCAAAGTTAGGGGTCTAACTTTGACCCTAACTTTTCATATCAGCAAACCACATTCTTCTGGTTTAGACGTTGGCGCCAACGTTAGGGGTCTAACTTTGACCCTAACGTTGGCCTTGCTTGGTGTGATTGGTGCCAACGTTAGCCTCCACGTTAGGGGGCTAACGTTGGCGCAAACGTTGCCTACTCCCCCATTGTGATTTAAGTGCCAACGTTAGCCTCCAAGTTAGGGGGCTAACGTTGGCGCAAACGTTGGTAGCCCAGGGAGAAACTCTCAAGTTCCAACGTTAGCCTCCAAGTTAGGGGGCTAACGTTGGAGCTAACGTTGGCTACTTCCAAAGAGTGATTCATATGCCCAACGTTAGCCTCCAAGTTAGGGGGCTAACGTTGGGGCTAACTTCATGCAACCCGGTTCAATTTTCACTTATTCCATTGTCCTCTCTTCACTCCTAGCCATTCCTCTTTGCTTCAACCTTTCTCCAAGCCTTCTTCACCTATCATTGATCAACCAAACTAATCAAAGTTTTGCTCAAAATCATGAGGTATTCAATCTTCCACAATATGCAACAAATATAGTTCAAAACCTCATGAAATGGCATGAATTCACATATGGTTGGTTCAATCAAGGGAAATATGAAAATCTACTCAATTAGCTTGCTTGTAGCTTAAGAAAGTGCATAATTCTAATGAAAACAAAAGAAAAAGACTAGCTAAAATGGGCTAAGATGACTTGTCATCAGGCCTCATCTTCGGCAGGCTCCTCCGGTTTTTTTTTTTTCGGTTATTTCTCAGAGTTTTTTTTTTCCTTTACGTTGTGCTGACCTTCGTTCTTTAAATGACGCTATCCCGAGAAGGACACATAAAGGCGAGCCGTAATGGCCTCATCTTCGGCAGGCTCCTTCGGTTTTTTTTTTTCGGTTATTTCTCTGAGTTTTTTTTTTTTTATTCACGTTGTGCTGACCTTCGTTCTTTAAATGACGTTATCCCGAGAAGGACACATAAAGGCGAGCCGTAATGGCCTCATCTTCGGCAAGCTCCTCCGTTTTTTTTTTTCGGTTATTTCTCTGAGTTTTTTTTTTTTTTTTTTTACGTTGTGCTGACCATCGTTCTTTAAATGACGCTATCCCGAGAAGGACACATAAAGGCGAGCCGTAATGGCCTCATCTTCGGCAGGCTCCTCCGTTTTTTTTTTTTTTTTTGTTATTTCTCAGAGTTTTTTTTTTTTTTTTTACGTTGTGCTGACCTTCGTTCTTTAAATGACGCTATCCCGAGAAGGACACATAAAGGCGAGCTGTAATGCCCTCATCTTCGGCAGGCTCCTCCGGTTTTTTTTCGGTTTTTTCTCAGAGTTTTTTTTTTTTTTTTTATTTTTTTTTACGTTGTGCTGACCTTCGTTCTTTAAATGACGCTATCCCGAGAAGGACACATAAAGGCGAGCCGTAATGGCCTCATCTTCGGCAGGCTCCTCTGGTATTTTTTTCGGTTATTTCTCTGAGGTTTTTATTTTTATTTTTTTTTTATGTTGTGCTGACCTACGTTCTTTAAATGACGCTATCCCGAGAAGGACACATAAAGGCGAGCCGTAATGGCCTCATCTTCGGCATGCTCCTCCGGTTTTTTTTTTTCGGTTATTTCTCTGAGTTTTTTTTTTTTTTTTTTTTTTTTTTTTTTTTTTTTTTTACGTTGTGCTGACCATCGTTCTTTAAATGACGCTATCCCGAGAAGGACACATAAAGGCGAGCCGTAATGGCCTCATCTTCGGTAGGCTCCTTCGGTTTTTTTTTTCGGTTATTTCTCTGAGTTTTTTTTTTTTTTTTTTTTTTTTTTTTTTTTTTTTATGTTGGGCTGACCATCGTTTTTTAAATGACGCTATCCCGAGAAGGACACATAAAGGCGAGCCGTAATGGCCTCATCTTCGGCAGGCTCCTCCGGTTTTTTTTTCGGTTATTTCTCTGAGTTTTTTTTTTTTTTTTTTATATATACGTTGTGCTGACCTTCGTTCTTTAAATGACGCTATCCCGAGAAGGACACATAAAGGCGAGCCGTAATGGCCTCATCTTCGGCATGCTCCTCCGGTTTTTTTTTTCGGTTATTTCTCTGAGTTTTTTTTTTTTTTTTTTTACGTTGTGCTGACCTTCGTTCTTTAAATGACGCTATCCCGAGAAGGACACATAAAGGCGAGCCGTAATGGCCTCATCTTCGGCAGGCTCCTCCGATTTTTTTTTTTCGGTTATTTCTCTGAGTTTTTTTTTTTTTTATTTATTTTTTTTTTTACGTTGTGCTGACCTTCGTTCTTTAAATGACGCTATCCCGAGAAGGACACATAAAGGCGAGCCGTAATGGCCTCATCTTCGGCAGGCTCCTCCGGTTTTTTTTTCGGTTATTTCTCTGAGTTTTTTTTTTTTTTATTTTTACGTTGTGCTGAACTTCGTTCTTTAAATGACGCTATCCCGAGAAGGACACATAAAGGCGAGCCGTAATGGCCTCATATTCGGCAGGCTCCTCCGGTTTTTTTTTTTCGGTTATTTCTCAGAGTTTTTTTTTTTCTTTACGTTGTGCTGACCTTCGTTCTTTAAATGACGCTATCCCGAGAAGGACACATAAAGGCGAGCCGTAATGGCCTCATCTTCGGCAGGCTCCTTCGGTTTTTTTTTTCGGTTATTTCTCTGAGTTTTTTTTTTTTTATTTACGTTGTGCTGACCTTCGTTCTTTAAATGACGCTATCCCGAGAAGGACACATAAAGGCGAGCCGTAATGGCCTCATCTTCGGCAGGCTCCTCCGTTTTTTTTTTCGGTTATTTCTCAGAGTTTTTTTTTTTTTCTTTACGTTGTGCTGACCTTCGTTCTTTAAATGACGCTATCCCGAGAAGGACACATAAAGGCGAGCCGTAATGGCCTCATCTTCGGCAGGCTCCTCCGGTTTTTTTTTCAGTTATTTCTCAGAGTTTTTTTTTTTTTTTTCTTTACGTTGTGCTGACCTTCGTCCTTTAAATGACGCTATCCCGAGAAGGACACATAAAGGCGAGCCATAATGGCCTCATCTTCGGCAGGCTCCTTCGGTTTTTTTTTTCGGTTATTTCTCTGAGTTTTTTTTTTTTTTTTTTAACGTTTTGCTGACCATCGTTCTTTAATTGACGCTATCCCGAGAAGGACACATAAAGGCGAGCCGTAATGGCCTCATCTTCGGCAGGCTCCTCCGGTTTTTTTTTTCGGTTATTTCTCTGAGTTTTTTTTTTTTTCGTTGTGCTGACCTTCGTTCTTTAAATGACGCTATCCCGAGAAGGACACATAAAGGCGAGCCGTAATGGCCTCATCTTCGGCAGGCTCCTCCGGTTTTTTTTTTTTGTTATTTCTCAGAGTTTTTTTTTTTCTTTACGTTATGCTGACCTTCGTTCTTTAAATGACGATATCCCGAGAAGGACACATAAAGGCGAGCCGTAATGGCCTCATCTTCGGCAGGCTCCTCTGGTTTTTTTTTCGGTTATTTCTCTGAGTTTTATATATATATATATATATATATATATACGTTGTGCTGACCTTCGTTCTTTAAATGACGCTATCCCGAGAAGGACACATAAAGGCGAGCTGTAATGCCCTCATCTTCGGCAGGCTCCTCCGGTTTTTTTTTCGGTTTTTTCTCAGAGTTTTTTTTTTTTTTTTTATTTTTTTTTACGTTGTGCTGACCTTCGTTCTTTAAATGACGCTATCCCGAGAAGGACACATAAAGGCGAGCCGTAATGGCCTCATCTTCGGCAGGCTCCTCTGGTATTTTTTTCGGTTATTTCTCTGAGGTTTTTATTTTTATTTTTATTTTTTTATGTTGTGCTGACCTACGTTCTTTAAATGACGCTATCCCGAGAAGGACACATAAAGGCGAGCCGTAATGGCCTCATCTTCGGCATGCTCCTCCGGTTTTTTTTTTTCGGTTATTTCTCTGAGTTTTTTTTTTTTTTTTTTTTTTTTTTTTTTTTTTTTTTTTTTTTTTACGTTGTGCTGACCATCGTTCTTTAAATGACGCTATCCCGAGAAGGACACATAAAGGCGAGCCGTAATGGCCTCATCTTCGGTAGGCTCCTTCGGTTTTTTTTTTCGGTTATTTCTCTGAGTTTTTTTTTTTTTTTTTTTTTTTTTTTTTTTTTTATGTTGGGCTGACCATCGTTTTTTAAATGACGCTATCCCGAGAAGGACACATAAAGGCGAGCCGTAATGGCCTCATCTTCGGCAGGCTCCTCCGGTTTTTTTTTTCGGTTATTTCTCTGAGTTTTTTTTTTTTTTTTTTTTTATATATACGTTGTGCTGACCTTCGTTCTTTAAATGACGCTATCCCGAGAAGGACACATAAAGGCGAGCTGTAATGGCCTCATCTTCGGCAGGCTCCTCCGGTTTTTTTTTCGGTTTTTTCTCAGAGTTTTTTTTTTTTTTTTTTTACGTTGTGCTGACCTTCGTTCTTTAAATGACGCTATCCCGAGAAGGACACATAAAGGCGAGCTGTAATGGCCTCATCTTCGGCAGGCTCCTCCGGTTTTTTTTTCGGTTTTTTCTCAGAGTTTTTTTTTTTTTTTTTTTTTACGTTGTGCTGACCTACGTTCTTTAAATGACGCTATCCCGAGAAGGACACATAAAGGCGAGCCGTAATGGCCTCATCTTCGGCAAGCTCCTCCGGTTTTTTTTTTCGGTTATTTCTCTGAGTTTTTTTTTTTTATTATTTTTTTATTTTTTTTTTATTTTTTTTTTTACGTTGTGCTGACCTTCGTTCTTTAAATGACGCTATCCCGAGAAGGACACATAAAGGAGAGCCGTAATGGCCTCATCTCCGGCAGGCTCCTCCGGTTTTTTTTTTCGGTTATTTCTCTGAGTTTTTTTTTTTTTTTTTTTAGGTTGTGCTGACCTTCGTTCTTTAAATGACGCTATCCCGAGAAGGACAAATAAAGGCGAGCCGTAATGGCCTCATCTTCGGCAGGCTCCTCCGGTTTTTTTTTTCGGTTATTTCTCAGAGTTTTTTTTTTCCTTTACGTTGTGCTGACCTTCGTTCTTTAAATGACGCTATCCCGAGAAGGACACATAAAGGCGAGCCGTAATGGCCTCATCTTCGGCAGGCTCCTTCGGTTTTTTTTTTTCGGTTATTTCTCTGAGTTTTTTTTTTTTATTCACGTTGTGCTGACCTTCGTTCTTTAAATGACGTTATCCCGAGAAGGACACATAAAGGCGAGCCGTAATGGCCTCATCTTCGGCAAGCTCCTCCGTTTTTTTTTTCGGTTATTTCTCTGAGTTTTTTTTTTTTTTTTTACGTTGTGCTGACCATCGTTCTTTAAATGACGCTATCCCGAGAAGGACACATAAAGGCGAGCCGTAATGGCCTCATCTTCGGCAGGCTCCTCCGGTTTTTTTTTTTTTGTTATTTCTCAGAGTTTTTTTTTTTTTTTTACGTTGTGCTGACCTTCGTTCTTTAAATGACGCTATCCCGAGAAGGACACATAAAGGCGAGCCGTAATGGCCTCATCTTCGGCAGGCTCCTCCGGTTTTTTTTTTCGGTTATTTCTCTGAGTTTTTTTTTTTTTTTTACGTTGTACTGACCATCGTTCTTTAAATGACGCTATCCCGAGAAGGACACCTAAAGGCGAGCCATAATGGCCTCATCTTTGGCAGGCTCCTCCGGTTTTTTTTTTCGGTTATTTCTCAGAGGTTTTTTTTTTTTTTATTTACGTTGTGCTGACCTTCGTTCTTTAAATGACGTTATCCCGAGAAGGACACATAAAGGCGAGTCGTAATGGCCTCATCTTCGGCAGGCTCCTCCGTTTTTTTTTTCGGTTATTTCTCAGAGTTTTTTTTTTTCTTTACGTTGTGCTGACCTTCGTTCTTTAAATGACGCTATCCCGAGAAGGACACATAAAGGCGAGCCGTAATGGCCTCATCTTCGGCAGGCTCCTCCGGTTTTTTTTTTCGGTTATTTCTCTGAGTTTTTTTTTTTTTTTTTAACGTTTTGCTGACCATCGTTCTTTAATTGACGCTATCCCGAGAAGGACACATAAAGGCGAGCCGTAATGGCCTCATCTTCGGCAGGCTCCTCCGGTTTTTTTTTTCGGTTATTTCTCTGAGTTTTTTTTTTTTCGTTGTGCTGACCTTCGTTCTTTAAATGACGCTATCCCGAGAAGGACACATAAAGGCGAGCCGTAATGGCCTCATCTTCGGCAGGCTCCTCCGGTTTTTTTTTTTTGTTATTTCTCAGAGTTTTTTTTTTTCTTTACGTTATGCTGACCTTCGTTCTTTAAATGACGATATCCCGAGAAGGACACATAAAGGCGAGCCGTAATGGCCTCATCTTCGGCAGGCTCCTCTGGTTTTTTTTTCGGTTATTTCTCTGAGTTTTTTTTTTATATATATATATATATATATATATACGTTGTGCTGACCTTCGTTCTTTAAATGACGCTATCCCGAGAAGGACACATAAAGGCGAGCTGTAATGCCCTCATCTTCGGCAGGCTCCTCCGGTTTTTTTTTCGGTTTTTTCTCAGAGTTTTTTTTTTTTTTTTTATTTTTTTTTACGTTGTGCTGACCTTCGTTCTTTAAATGACGCTATCCCGAGAAGGACACATAAAGGCGAGCCGTAATGGCCTCATCTTCGGCAGGCTCCTCTGGTATTTTTTTCGGTTATTTCTCTGAGGTTTTTATTTTTATTTTTATTTTTTTATGTTGTGCTGACCTACGTTCTTTAAATGACGCTATCTCGAGAAGGACACATAAAGGCGAGCCGTAATGGCCTCATCTTCGGCATGCTCCTCCGGTTTTTTTTTTTCGGTTATTTCTCTGAGTTTTTTTTTTTTTTTTTTTTTTTTTTTTTTTTTTTTTTTTTTTTTTTTTACGTTGTGCTGACCATCGTTCTTTAAATGACGCTATCCCGAGAAGGACACATAAAGGCGAGCCGTAATGGCCTCATCTTCGGTAGGCTCCTTCGGTTTTTTTTTTCGGTTATTTCTCTGAGTTTTTTTTTTTTTTTTTTTTTTTTTTTTTTTTTTTTTATGTTGGGCTGACCATCGTTTTTTAAATGACGCTATCCCGAGAAGGACACATAAAGGCGAGCCGTAATGGCCTCATCTTCGGCAGGCTCCTCCGGTTTTTTTTTTCGGTTATTTCTCTGAGTTTTTTTTTTTTTTTTTATATATACGTTGTGCTGACCTTCGTTCTTTAAATGACGCTATCCCGAGAAGGACACATAAAGGCGAGCTGTAATGGCCTCATCTTCGGCAGGCTCCTCCGGTTTTTTTTTCGGTTTTTTCTCAGAGTTTTTTTTTTTTTTTTTATTTTTTTTTACGTTGTGCTGACCTTCGTTCTTTAAATGACGCTATCCCGAGAAGGACACATAAAGGCGAGCCGTAATGGCCTCATCTTCGGCAGGCTCCTCTGGTATTTTTTTCGGTTATTTCTCTGAGGTTTTTATTTTTATTTTTATTTTTTTATGTTGTGCTGACCTACGTTCTTTAAATGACGCTATCCCGAGAAGGACACATAAAGGCGAGCCGTAATGGCCTCATCTTCGGCAAGCTCCTCCGGTTTTTTTTTTTCGGTTATTTCTCTGAGTTTTTTTTTTTATTATTTTTTTATTTTTTTTTATTTTTTTTTTTACGTTGTGCTGACCTTCGTTCTTTAAATGACGCTATCCCGAGAAGGACACATAAAGGCGAGCCGTAATGGCCTCATCTCCGGCAGGCTCCTCCGGTTTTTTTTTCGGTTATTTCTCTGAGTTTTTTTTTTTTTTTTTTTTTTTTTTTTTTTTTTTTTTTTTTTTTTTTTTTTTTTTTTTAGGTTGTGCTGACCTTCGTTCTTTAAATGACGCTATCCCGAGAAGGACAAATAAAGGCGAGCCGTAATGGCCTCATCTTCGGCAGGCTCCTCCGGTTTTTTTTTTTCGGTTATTTCTCAGAGTTTTTTTTTTCCTTTACGTTGTGCTGACCTTCGTTCTTTAAATGACGCTATCCCGAGAAGGACACATAAAGGCGAGCCGTAATGGCCTCATCTTCGGCAGGCTCCTTCGGTTTTTTTTTTTCGGTTATTTCTCTGAGTTTTTTTTTTTTTATTCACGTTGTGCTGACCTTCGTTCTTTAAATGACGTTATCCCGAGAAGGACACATAAAGGCGAGCCGTAATGGCCTCATCTTCGGCAGGCTCCTCCGTTTTTTTTTTCGGTTATTTCTCAGAGTTTTTTTTTTCTTTACGTTGTGCTGACCTTCGTTCTTTAAATGACGCTATCCCGAGAAGGACACATAAAGGCGAGCCGTAATGGCCTCATCTTCGGCAGGCTCCTCCGGTTTTTTTTTTCGGTTATTTCTCTGAGTTTTTTTTTTTTTTTACGTTGTACTGACCATCGTTCTTTAAATGACGCTATCCCGAGAAGGACACCTAAAGGCGAGCCATAATGGCCTCATCTTTGGCAGGCTCCTCCGGTTTTTTTTTTCGGTTATTTCTCAGAGGTTTTTTTTTTTTTTATTTACGTTGTGCTGACCTTCGTTCTTTAAATGACGTTATCCCGAGAAGGACACATAAAGGCGAGCCGTAATGGCCTCATCTTCGGCAGGCTCCTCCGTTTTTTTTTTCGGTTATTTCTCAGAGTTTTTTTTTTTTCTTTACGTTGTGCTGACCTTCGTTCTTTAAATGACGCTATCCCGAGAAGGACACATAAAGGCGAGCCGTAATGGCCTCATCTTCGGCAGGCTCCTCCGGTTTTTTTTTTCGGTTATTTCTCTGAGTTTTTTTTTTTTTTTTTTTAACGTTTTGCTGACCATCGTTCTTTAATTGACGCTATCCCGAGAAGGACACATAAAGGCGAGCCGTAATGGCCTCATCTTCGGCAGGCTCCTCCGGTTTTTTTTTTCGGTTATTTCTCTGAGTTTTTTTTTTTTCGTTGTGCTGACCTTCGTTCTTTAAATGACGCTATCCCGAGAAGGACACATAAAGGCGAGCCGTAATGGCCTCATCTTCGGCAGGCTCCTCCGGTTTTTTTTTTTTGTTATTTCTCAGAGTTTTTTTTTTTCTTTACGTTATGCTGACCTTCGTTCTTTAAATGACGATATCCCGAGAAGGACACATAAAGGCGAGCCGTAATGGCCTCATCTTCGGCAGGCTCCTCTGGTTTTTTTTTCGGTTATTTCTCTGAGTTTTTATATATATATATATATATATATATATATATATATATATATATACGTTGTGCTGACCTTCGTTCTTTAAATGACGCTATCCCGAGAAGGACACATAAAGGCGAGCTGTAATGCCCTCATCTTCGGCAGGCTCCTCCGGTTTTTTTTTCGGTTTTTTCTCAGAGTTTTTTTTTTTTATTTTTTATTTTTTTTTACGTTGTGCTGACCTTCGTTCTTTAAATGACGCTATCCCGAGAAGGACACATAAAGGCGAGCCGTAATGGCCTCATCTTCGGCAGGCTCCTCTGGTATTTTTTCGGTTATTTCTCTGAGGTTTTTATTTTTATTTTTATTTTTTTATGTTGTGCTGACCTACGTTCTTTAAATGACGCTATCCCGAGAAGGACACATAAAGGCGAGCCGTAATGGCCTCATCTTCGGCATGCTCCTCCGGTTTTTTTTTTTCGGTTATTTCTCTGAGTTTTTTTTTTTTTTTTTTTTTTTTTTTTTTTTTTTTTTTTTTTTTTTTACGTTGTGCTGACCATCGTTCTTTAAATGACGCTATCCCGAGAAGGACACATAAAGGCGAGCCGTAATGGCCTCATCTTCGGTAGGCTCCTTCGGTTTTTTTTTTCGGTTATTTCTCTGAGTTTTTTTTTTTTTTTTTTTTTTTTTTTTTTTTTTTATTATGTTGGGCTGACCATCGTTTTTTAAATGACGCTATCCCGAGAAAGACACATAAAGGCGAGCCGTAATGGCCTCATCTTCGGCAGGCTCCTCCGGTTTTTTTTTTCGGTTATTTCTCTGAGTTTTTTTTTTTTTTTTTTATATATACGTTGTGCTGACCTTCGTTCTTTAAATGACGCTATCCCGAGAAGGACACATAAAGGCGAGCTGTAATGGCCTCATCTTCGGCAGGCTCCTCCGGTTTTTTTTCGGTTTTTTCTCAGTTTTTTTTTTTTTTTTTTTTTTTTTACGTTGTGCTGACCTTCGTTCTTTAAATGACGCTATCCCGAGAAGGACACATAAAGGCGAGCCGTAATGGCCTCATCTTCGGCAGGCTCCTCCGGTTTTTTTTTCGGTTATTTCTCTGAGGTTTTTTTTTTTTTTTTTTTATATTGTGCTGACCTACGTTCTTTAAATGACGCTATCCCGAGAAGGACACATAAAGGCGAGCCGTAATGGCCTCATCTTCGGCAAGCTCCTCCGGTTTTTTTTTTCGGTTATTTCTCTGAGTTTTTTTTTTTATTATTTTTTTATTTTTTTTTATTTTTTTTTTTACGTTGTGCTGACCTTCGTTCTTTAAATGACGCTATCCCGAGAAGGACACATAAAGGCGAGCCGTAATGGCCTCATCTCCGGCAGGCTCCTCCGGTTTTTTTTTCGGTTATTTCTCTGAGTTTTTTTTTTTTTTTTTTTTTTTTTTTTTTTTTTTTTTTTTTTAGGTTGTGCTGACCTTCGTTCTTTAAATGACGCTATCCCGAGAAGGACAAATAAAGGCGAGCCGTAATGGCCTCATCTTCGGCAGGCTCCTCCGGTTTTTTTTTTCGGTTATTTCTCAGAGTTTTTTTTTTCCTTTACGTTGTGCTGACCTTCGTTCTTTAAATGACGCTATCCCGAGAAGGACACATAAAGGCGAGCCGTAATGGCCTCATCTTCGGCAGGCTCCTTCGGTTTTTTTTTTTTCGGTTATTTCTCTGAGTTTTTTTTTTTTTATTCACGTTGTGCTGTCCTTCGTTCTTTAAATGACGCTATCCCGAGAAGGACACATAAAGGCGAGCCGTAATGGCCTCATCTTCGGCAGGCTCCTCCGGTTTTTTTTTTTTTTGTTATTTCTCAGAGTTTTTTTTTTTTTTTTTACGTTGTGCTGACCTTCGTTCTTTAAATGACGCTATCCCGAGAAGGACACATAAAGGCGAGCCGTAATGGCCTCATCTTCGGCAGGCTCCTCCGGTTTTTTTTTTCGGTTATTTCTCTGAGTTTTTTTTTTTTTTTACGTTGTACTGACCATCGTTCTTTAAATGACGCTATCCCGAGAAGGACACCTAAAGGCGAGCCATAATGGCCTCATCTATGGCAGGCTCCTCCGGTTTTTTTTTTCGGTTATTTCTCAGAGGTTTTTTTTTTTTTTTTATTTACGTTGTGCTGACCTTCGTTCTTTAAATGACGTTATCCCGAGAAGGACACATAAAGGCGAGCCGTAATGGCCTCATCTTCGGCAGGCTCCTCCGTTTTTTTTTTCGGTTATTTCTCAGAGTTTTTTTTTTTTCTTTACGTTGTGCTGACCTTCGTTCTTTAAATGACGCTATCCCGAGAAGGACACATAAAGGCGAGCCGTAATGGCCTCATCTTCGGCAGGCTCCTCCGGTTTTTTTTTTCGGTTATTTCTCTGAGTTTTTTTTTTCTTTACGTTGTGCTGACCTTCGTTCTTTAAATGACGCTATCCCGAGAAGGACACATAAAGGCGAGCCGTAATGGCCTCATCTTCGGCAGGCTCCTTCGGTTTTTTTTTCGGTTATTTCTCAGAGTTTTTTTTTTTTCTTTACGTTGTGCTGACCTTCGTTCTTTAAATGACGCTATCCCGAGAAGGACACATAAAGGCGAGCCGTAATGGCCTCATCTTCGGCAGGCTCCTTCGGTTTTTTTTTTTTCGGTTATTTCTCTGAGTTTTTTTTTTTTTATTTACGTTGTGCTGACCTTCGTTCTTTAAATGACGTTATCCCGAGAAGGACACATAAAGGCGAGCCGTAATGGCCTCATCTTCGGCAGGCTCCTCCGGTTTTTTTTTTCGGTTATTTCTCTGAGTTTTTTTTTTCTTTACGTTGTGCTGACCTTCGTTCTTTAAATGACGCTATCCCGAGAAGGACACATAAAGGCGAGCCGTAATGGCCTCATCTTCGGCAGGCTCCTTCGGTTTTTTTTTCGGTTATTTCTCAGAGTTTTTTTTTTCTTTACGTTGTGCTGACCTTCGTTCTTTAAATGACGCTATCCCGAGAAGGACACATAAAGGCGAGCCGTAATGGCCTCATCTTCGGCAGGCTCCTTCGGTTTTTTTTTTTTCGGTTATTTCTCTGAGTTTTTTTTTTTTTTATTTACGTTGTGCTGACCTTCGTTCTTTAAATGACGTTATCCCGAGAAGGACACATAAAGGCGAGCCGTAATGGCCTCATCTTCGGCAGGCTCCTTCGTTTTTTTTTTCGGTTATTTCTCAGAGTTTTTTTTTTCTTTACGTTGTGCTGACCTTCGTTCTTTAAATGACGCTATCCCGAGAAGGACACATAAAGGCGAGCCGTAATGGCCTCATCTTCGGCAGGCTCCTCCTGTTTTTTTTTTCGGTTATTTCTCTGAGTTTTTTTTTTTTTTTTTTTTTTTTTTTTTTTTTTTTTTTTTTTTTTTTTTTTTTTTTTTTTTTTTTTTTTACGTTGTGCTGACCTTCGTTCTTTAAATGACGCTATCCCGAGAAGGACACATAAAGGCGAGCCGTAATGGCCTCATCTTCGGCAGGCTCCTCCGGTTTTTTTTTTCGGTTATTTCTCTGAGTTTTTTTTTTTTTATTTTTACGTTGTGCTGACCTTCGTTCTTTAAATGACGCTATCCCGAGAAGGACACATAAAGGCGAGCCGTAATGGCCTCATCTTCGGCAGGCTCCTCCGGTTTTTTTTTTCGGTTATTTCTCTGAGTTTTTTTTTTTTTTTTTTTTTTTTTTTTTTTTTTTATTATTACGTTGTGCTGACCTTCGTTCTTTAAATGACGCTATCCCGAGAAGGACACATAAAGGCGAGCCGTAATGGCCTCATCTTCGGCAGGCTCCTCCGGTTTTTTTTTTCGGTTATTTCTCTGAGTTTTTTTTTTTTTATTTTTACGTTGTGCTGACCTTCGTTCTTTAAATGACGCTATCCCGAGAAGGACACATAAAGGCGAGCCGTAATGGCCTCATCTTCGGCAGGCTCCTTCGGTTTTTTTTTTCGGTTATTTCTCTGAGTTTTTTTTTTTATTTACGTTTTGCTGACCTTCGTTCTTTAAATGACGCTATCCCGAGAAGGACACATAAAGGCGAGCCGTAATGGCCTCATCTTCGGCAGGCTCCTCCGGATTTTTTTTTCGGTTATTTCTCTGAGTTTTTTTTTTTTTTTTAATTTTTACGTTGTGCTGACCTTCGTTCTTTAAATGACGCTATCCCGAGAAGGACACATAAAGGCGAGCCGTAATGGCCTCATCTTCGGCAGGCTCCTCCGGTTTTTTTTTCGGTTATTTCTCTGAGGTTTTTTTTTTTTTTTTTATATTGTGCTGACCTACGTTCTTTAAATGACGCTATCCCGAGAAGGACACATAAAGGCGAGCCGTAATGGCCTCATCTTCGGCAAGCTCCTCCGGTTTTTTTTTCGGTTATTTCTCTGAGTTTTTTTTTTTATTATTTTTTTATTTTTTTTTTATTTTTTTTTTACGTTGTGCTGACCTTCGTTCTTTAAATGACGCTATCCCGAGAAGGACACATAAAGGCGAGCCGTAATGGCCTCATCTTCGGCAGGCTCCTCCGGTTTTTTTTTTCGGTTATTTCTCTGAGTTTTTTTTTTTTTTTTTTAGGTTGTGCTGACCTTCGTTCTTTAAATGACGCTATCCCGAGAAGGACAAATAAAGGCGAGCCGTAATGGCCTCATCTTCGGCAGGCTCCTCCGGTTTTTTTTTTCGGTTATTTCTCTGAGTTTTTTTTTTTTTATATATACGTTGTGCTGACCTTCGTTCTTTAAATGACGCTATCCCGAGAAGGACACATAAAGGCGAGCTGTAATGGCCTCATCTTCGGCAGGCTCCTCCGGTTTTTTTTTCGGTTTTTTCTCAGAGTTTTTTTTTTTTTTTTTTTTTACGTTGTGCTGACCTTCGTTCTTTAAATGACGCTATCCCGAGAAGGACACATAAAGGCGAGCCGTAATGGCCTCATCTTCGGCAGGCTCCTCCGGTTTTTTTTTCGGTTATTTCTCTGAGGTTTTTTTTTTTTTTTTTATATTGTGCTGACCTACGTTCTTTAAATGACGCTATCTCGAGAAGGACACATAAAGGCGAGCCGTAATGGCCTCATCTTCGGCAAGCTCTTCCGGTTTTTTTTTTCGGTTATTTCTCTGAGTTTTTTTTTTTATTATTTTTTTATTTTTTTTTTATTTTTTTTTTACGTTGTGCTGACCTTCGTTCTTTAAATGACGCTATCCCGAGAAGGACACATAAAGGCGAGCCGTAATGGCCTCATCTCCGGCAGGCTCCTCCGGTTTTTTTTTTCGGTTATTTCTCTGAGTTTTTTTTTTTTTTTTTTTTTTTTTTTTTTTTTTTTTTTTTTTTTTTTTTTTTAGGTTGTGCTGACCTTCGTTCTTTAAATGACGCTATCCCGAGAAGGACAAATAAAGGCGAGCCGTAATGGCCTCATCTTCGGCAGGCTCCTCCGGTTTTTTTTTTTCGGTTATTTCTCAGAGTTTTTTTTTTCCTTTACGTTGTGCTGACCTTCGTTCTTTAAATGACGCTATCCCGAGAAGGACACATAAAGGCGAGCCGTAATGGCCTCATCTTCGGCAGGCTCCTTCGGTTTTTTTTTTCGGTTATTTCTCTGAGTTTTTTTTTTTTTATTCACGTTGTGCTGACCTTCGTTCTTTAAATGACGTTATCCCGAGAAGGACACATAAAGGCGAGCCGTAATGGCCTCATCTTCGGCAAGCTCCTCCGTTTTTTTTTTCGGTTATTTCTCTGAGTTTTTTTTTTTTTTTTACGTTGTGCTGACCATCGTTCTTTAAATGACGCTATCCCGAGAAGGACACATAAAGGCGAGCCGTAATGGCCTCATCTTCGGCAGGCTCCTCCGGTTTTTTTTTTTTTTGTTATTTCTCAGAGTTTTTTTTTTTTTTTTACGTTGTGCTGACCTTCGTTCTTTAAATGACGCTATCCCGAGAAGGACACATAAAGGCGAGCCGTAATGGCCTCATCTTCGGCAGGCTCCTCCGGTTTTTTTTTTCGGTTATTTCTCTGAGTTTTTTTTTTTTTTACGTTGTACTGACCATCGTTCTTTAAATGACGCTATCCCGAGAAGGACACCTAAAGGCGAGCCATAATGGCCTCATCTTTGGCAGGCTCCTCCGGTTTTTTTTTTCGGTTATTTCTCAGAGGTTTTTTTTTTTTTTTATTTACGTTGTGCTGACCTTCGTTCTTTAAATGACGTTATCCCGAGAAGGACACATAAAGGCGAGCCGTAATGGCCTCATCTTCGGCAGGCTCCTCCGTTTTTTTTTTCGGTTATTTCTCAGAGTTTTTTTTTTTTCTTTACGTTGTGCTGACCTTCGTTCTTTAAATGACGCTATCCCGAGAAGGACACATAAAGGCGAGCCGTAATGGCCTCATCTTCGGCAGGCTCCTCCGGTTTTTTTTTTCGGTTATTTCTCTGAGTTTTTTTTTTTTTATTTACGTTGTGCTGACCTTCGTTCTTTAAATGACGTTATCCCGAGAAGGACACATAAAGGCGAGCCGTAATGGCCTCATCTTCGGCAGGCTCCTCCGTTTTTTTTTTCGGTTATTTCTCAGAGTTTTTTTTTTTTTTACGTTGTGCTGACCTTCGTTCTTTAAATGACGCTATCCCGAGAAGGACAAATAAAGGCGAGCCGTAATGGCCTCATCTTCGGCAGGCTCCTCCGGTTTTTTTTTCGGTTATTTCTCAGAGTTTTTTTTTTCTTTACGTTGTGCTGACCTTCGTTCTTTAAATGACGCTATCCCGAGAAGGACACATAAAGGCGAGCCGTAATGGCCTCATCTTCGGCAGGCTCCTTCGGTTTTTTTTTTTTCGGTTATTTCTCTGAGTTTTTTTTTTTTTATTTACGTTGTGCTGACCTTCGTTCTTTAAATGACGTTATCCCGAGAAGGACACATAAAGGCGAGCCGTAATGGCCTCATCTTCGGCAGGCTCCTCCGTTTTTTTTTTCGGTTATTTCTCAGAGTTTTTTTTTTTCTTTACGTTGTGCTGACCTTCGTTCTTTAAATGACGCTATCCCGAGAAGGACACATAAAGGCGAGCCGTAATGGCCTCATCTTCGGCAGGCTCCTCCTGTTTTTTTTTTCGGTTATTTCTCTGAGTTTTTTTTTTTTTTTTTTTTTTTTTTTTTTTTTTTTTACGTTGTGCTGACCTTCGTTCTTTAAATGACGCTATCCCGAGAAGGACACATAAAGGCGAGCCGTAATGGCCTCATCTTCGGCAGGCTCCTCCAGTTTTTTTTTTCGGTTATTTCTCTGAGTTTTTTTTTTTTTTTATTTTTACGTTGTGCTGACCTTCGTTCTTTAAATGACGCTATCCCGAGAAGGACACATAAAGGCGAGCCGTAATGGCCTCATCTTCGGCAGGCTCCTCCGGTTTTTTTTTTCGAATATTTCTCTGAGTTTTTTTTTTTTTTTTTTTTTTATATATACGTTGTGCTGACCTTCGTTCTTTAAATGACGCTATCCCGAGAAGGACACATAAAGGCGAGCTGTAATGGCCTCATCTTCGGCAGGCTCCTCCGGTTTTTTTTTCGGTTTTTTCTCAGAGTTTTTTTTTTTTTTTTTTTTTTTTTTTTTTTTTTTTTTTTTTTTTTTTACGTTGTGCTGACCTTCGTTCTTTAAATGACGCTATCCCGAGAAGGACACATAAAGGCGAGCCGTAATGGCCTCATCTTCGGCAGGCTCCTCCGGTTTTTTTTTCGGTTATTTCTCTGAGGTTTTTTTTTTTTTTTTTTATATTGTGCTGACCTACGCTCTTTAAATGACGCTATCCCGAGAAGGACACATAAAGGCGAGCCGTAATGGCCTCATCTTCGGCAAGCTCCTCCGGTTTTTTTTTCGGTTATTTCTCTGAGTTTTTTTTTTTTATTATTTTTTTATTTTTTTTTTATTTTTTTTTTACGTTGTGCTGACCTTCGTTCTTTAAATGACGCTATCCCGAGAAGGACACATAAAGGCGAGCCGTAATGGCCTCATCTTCGGCAGGCTCCTCCGGTTTTTTTTTTCGGTTATTTCTCTGAGTTTTTTTTTTTTTTTTTTTAGGTTGTGCTGACCTTCGTTCTTTAAATGACGCTATCCCGAGAAGGACAAATAAAGGCGAGCCGTAATGGCCTCATCTTCGGCAGGCTCCTCCGGTTTTTTTTTTCGGTTATTTCTCAGAGTTTTTTTTTTCCTTTACGTTGTGCTGACCTTCGTTCTTTAAATGACGCTATCCCGAGAAGGACACATAAAGGCGAGCCGTAATGGCCTCATCTTCGGCAGGCTCCTTCGGTTTTTTTTTTTCGGTTATTTCTCTGAGTTTTTTTTTTTTTATTTACGTTGTGCTGACCTTCGTTCTTTAAATGACGTTATCCCGAGAAGGACACATAAAGGCGAGCCATAATGGCCTCATCTTCGGCAAGCTCCTCCGTTTTTTTTTTCGGTTATTTCTCTGAGTTTTTTTTTTTTTTTTTTTACGTTGTGCTGACCATCGTTCTTTAAATGACGCTATCCCGAGAAGGACACATAAAGGCGAGCCGTAATGGCCTCATCTTCGGCAGGCTCCTCCGTTTTTTTTTTCGGTTATTTCTCAGAGTTTTTTTTTTTTCTTTACGTTGTGCTGACCTTCGTTCTTTAAATGACGCTATCCCGAGAAGGACACATAAAGGCGAGCCGTAATGGCCTCATCTTCGGCAGGCTCCTTCGGTTTTTTTTTTTTCGGTTATTTCTCTGAGTTTTTTTTTTTTTATTTACGTTGTGCTGACCTTCGTTCTTTAAATGACGTTATCCCGAGAAGGACACATAAAGGCGAGCCGTAATGGCCTCATCTTCGGCAGGCTCCTCCGTTTTTTTTTTCGGTTATTTCTCAGAGTTTTTTTTTTCTTTACGTTGTGCTGACCTTCGTTCTTTAAATGACGCTATCCCGAGAAGGACACATAAAGGCGAGCCGTAATGGCCTCATCTTCGGCAGGCTCCTCCTGTTTTTTTTTTCGGTTATTTCTCTGAGTTTTTTTTTTTTTTTTTTTTTTTTTTTTTTTTTTTTTTTTTTTTTTTTTTTTTTTTTTTTTTTTTACGTTGTGCTGACCTTCGTTCTTTAAATGACGCTATCCCGAGAAGGACACATAAAGGCGAGCCGTAATGGCCTCATCTTCGGCAGGCTCCTCCGGTTTTTTTTTTCGGTTATTTCTCTGAGTTTTTTTTTTTTTTTTATTTTTACGTTGTGCTGACCTTCGTTCTTTAAATGACGCTATCCCGAGAAGGACACATAAAGGCGAGCCGTAATGGCCTCATCTTCGGCAGGCTCCTCCGGTTTTTTTTTTCGGTTATTTCTCTGAGTTTTTTTTTTTTTTTTTTATTACGTTGTGCTGACCTTCGTTCTTTAAATGACGCTATCCCGAGAAGGACACATAAAGGCGAGCCGTAATGGCCTCATCTTCGGCAGGCTCCTCCGGTTTTTTTTTTCGGTTATTTCTCTGAGTTTTTTTTTTTTTTATTTTTACGTTGTGCTGACCTTCGTTCTTTAAATGACGCTATCCCGAGAAGGACACATAAAGGCGAGCCGTAATGGCCTCATCTTCGGCAGGCTCCTTCGGTTTTTTTTTTCGGTTATTTCTCTGAGTTTTTTTTTTTATTTACGTTTTGCTGACCTTCGTTCTTTAAATGACGCTATCCCGAGAAGGACACATAAAGGCGAGCCGTAATGGCCTCATCTTCGGCAGGCTCCTCCGGATTTTTTTTTCGGTTATTTCTCTGAGTTTTTTTTTTTTTTTAATTTTTACGTTGTGCTGACCTTCGTTCTTTAAATGACGCTATCCCGAGAAGGACACATAAAGGCGAGCCGTAATGGCCTCATCTTCGGCAGGCTCCTCCGGTTTTTTTTTCGGTTATTTCTCTGAGGTTTTTTTTTTTTTTTTATATTGTGCTGACCTACGTTCTTTAAATGACGCTATCCCGAGAAGGACACATAAAGGCGAGCCGTAATGGCCTCATCTTCGGCAAGCTCCTCCGGTTTTTTTTTCGGTTATTTCTCTGAGTTTTTTTTTTTTTATTATTTTTTTATTATTTTTTTATTTTTTTTTTACGTTGTGCTGACCTTCGTTCTTTAAATGACGCTATCCCGAGAAGGACACATAAAGGCGAGCCGTAATGGCCTCATCTTCGGCAGGCTCCTCCGGTTTTTTTTTTCGGTTATTTCTCTGAGTTTTTTTTTTTTTTTTTAGGTTGTGCTGACCTTCGTTCTTTAAATGACGCTATCCCGAGAAGGACAAATAAAGGCGAGCCGTAATGGCCTCATCTTCGGCAGGCTCCTCCGGTTTTTTTTTTCGGTTATTTCTCTGAGTTTTTTTTTTTTTATATATACGTTGTGCTGACCTTCGTTCTTTAAATGACGCTATCCCGAGAAGGACACATAAAGGCGAGCTGTAATGGCCTCATCTTCGGCAGGCTCCTCCGGTTTTTTTTTCGGTTTTTTCTCAGAGTTTTTTTTTTTTTTTTTTTTACGTTGTGCTGACATTCGTTCTTTAAATGACGCTATCCCGAGAAGGACACATAAAGGCGAGCCGTAATGGCCTCATCTTCGGCAGGCTCCTCCGGTTTTTTTTTCGGTTATTTCTCTGAGGTTTTTTTTTTTTTTTTTATATTGTGCTGACCTACGTTCTTTAAATGACGCTATCCCGAGAAGGACACATAAAGGCGAGCCGTAATGGCCTCATCTTCGGCAAGCTCCTCCGGTTTTTTTTTTCGGTTATTTCTCTGAGTTTTTTTTTTTATTATTTTTTTATTTTTTTTTATTTTTTTTTTACGTTGTGCTGACCTTCGTTCTTTAAATGACGCTATCCCGAGAAGGACACATAAAGGCGAGCCGTAATGGCCTCATCTCCGGCAGGCTCCTCCGGTTTTTTTTTTCGGTTATTTCTCTGAGTTTTTTTTTTTTTTTTTTTTTTTTTTTTTTTTTTTAGGTTGTGCTGACCTTCGTTCTTTAAATGACGCTATCCCGAGAAGGACAAATAAAGGCGAGCCGTAATGGCCTCATCTTCGGCAGGCTCCTCCGGTTTTTTTTTTTCGGTTATTTCTCAGAGTTTTTTTTTTCCTTTACGTTGTGCTGACCTTCGTTCTTTAAATGACGCTATCCCGAGAAGGACACATAAAGGCGAGCCGTAATGGCCTCATCTTCGGCAGGCTCCTTCGGTTTTTTTTTTCGGTTATTTCTCTGAGTTTTTTTTTTTTTATTCACGTTGTGCTGATCTTCGTTCTTTAAATGACGTTATCCCGAGAAGGACACATAAAGGCGAGCCGTAATGGCCTCATCTTCGGCAAGCTCCTCCGTTTTTTTTTTCGGTTATTTCTCTGAGTTTTTTTTTTTTTTTTTTACGTTGTGCTGACCATCGTTCTTTAAATGACGCTATCCCGAGAAGGACACATAAAGGCGAGCCGTAATGGCCTCATCTTCGGCAGGCTCCTCCGGTTTTTTTTTTTTTTTGTTATTTCTCAGAGTTTTTTTTTTTTTTTTTACGTTGTGCTGACCTTCGTTCTTTAAATGACGCTATCCCGAGAAGGACACATAAAGGCGAGCCGTAATGGCCTCATCTTCGGCAGGCTCCTCCGGTTTTTTTTTTCGGTTATTTCTCTGAGTTTTTTTTTTTTTTACGTTGTACTGACCATCGTTCTTTAAATGACGCTATCCCGAGAAGGACACCTAAAGGCGAGCCATAATGGCCTCATCTTTGGCAGGCTCCTCCGGTTTTTTTTTTCGGTTATTTCTCAGAGGTTTTTTTTTTTTTTTATTTACGTTGTGCTGACCTTCGTTCTTTAAATGACGTTATCCCGAGAAGGACACATAAAGGCGAGCCGTAATGGCCTCATCTTCGGCAGGCTCCTCCGTTTTTTTTTTCGGTTATTTCTCAAAGTTTTTTTTTTTCTTTACGTTGTGCTGACCTTCGTTCTTTAAATGACGCTATCCCGAGAAGGACACATAAAGGCGAGCCGTAATGGCCTCATCTTCGGCAGGCTCCTCCGGTTTTTTTTTTCGGTTATTTCTCTGAGTTTTTTTTTTTTTTTTTTTTTTTTTTTTACGTTGTGCTGACCTTCGTTCTTTAAATGACGCTATCCCGAGAAGGACAAATAAAGGCGAGCCGTAATGGCCTCATCTTCGGCAGGCTCCTCCGGTTTTTTTTTCGGTTATTTCTCAGAGTTTTTTTTTTCTTTACGTTGTGCTGACCTTCGTTCTTTAAATGACGCTATCCCGAGAAGGACACATAAAGGCGAGCCGTAATGGCCTCATCTTCGGCAGGCTCCTTCGGTTTTTTTTTTTCGGTTATTTCTCTGAGTTTTTTTTTTTTTTATTTACGTTGTGCTGACCTTCGTTCTTTAAATGACGTTATCCCGAGAAGGACACATAAAGGCGAGCCGTAATGGCCTCATCTTCGGCAGGCTCCTCCGTTTTTTTTTTCGGTTATTTCTCAGAGTTTTTTTTTTCTTTACGTTGTGCTGACCTTCGTTCTTTAAATGACGCTATCCCGAAAAGGACACATAAAGGCGAGCCGTAATGGCCTCATCTTCGGCAGGCTCCTCCTGTTTTTTTTTTCGGTTATTTCTCTGAGTTTTTTTTTTTTTTTTTTTTTTTTTTTTTTTTTTTTTTTACGTTGTGCTGACCTTCGTTCTTTAAATGACGCTATCCCGAGAAGGACACATAAAGGCGAGCCGTAATGGCCTCATCTTCGGCAGGCTCCTCCGGTTTTTTTTTTCGGTTATTTCTCTGAGTTTTTTTTTTTTTTTTATTTTTACGTTGTGCTGACCTTCGTTCTTTAAATGACGCTATCCCGAGAAGGACACATAAAGGCGAGCCGTAATGGCCTCATCTTCGGCAGGCTCCTCCGGTTTTTTTTTTCGGTTATTTCTCTGAGTTTTTTTTTTTTTTTATATATACGTTGTGCTGACCTTCGTTCTTTAAATGACGCTATCCCGAGAAGGACACATAAAGGCGAGCTGTAATGGCCTCATCTTCGGCAGGCTCCTCCGGTTTTTTTTTCGGTTTTTTCTCAGAGTTTTTTTTTTTTTTTTTTTTTTTTTTTTTTTTTTTTTTTTTTTTTTTTTTTTTTTTTTTTTTTTTTTTTTTTTTTTTTTTTTTTTTTACGTTGTGCTGACCTTCGTTCTTTAAATGACGCTATCCCGAGAAGGACACATAAAGGCGAGCCGTAATGGCCTCATCTTCGGCAGGCTCCTCTGGTTTTTTTTTCGGTTATTTCTCTGAGGTTTTTTTTTTTTTTTTTTATATTGTGCTGACCTACGTTCTTTAAATGACGCTATCCCGAGAAGGACACATAAAGGCGAGCCGTAATGGCCTCATCTTCGGCAAGCTCCTCCGGTTTTTTTTTCGGTTATTTCTCTGAGTTTTTTTTTTTTATTATTTTTTTATTTTTTTTTATTTTTTTTTTACGTTGTGCTGACCTTCGTTCTTTAAATGACGCTATCCCGAGAAGGACACATAAAGGCGAGCCGTAATGGCCTCATCTTCGGCAGGCTCCTCCGGTTTTTTTTTTCGGTTATTTCTCTGAGTTTTTTTTTTTTTTTTTTTAGGTTGTGCTGACCTTCGTTCTTTAAATGACGCTATCCCGAGAAGGACAAATAAAGGCGAGCCGTAATGGCCTCATCTTCGGCAGGCTCCTCCGGTTTTTTTTTTTTCGGTTATTTCTCAGAGTTTTTTTTTCCTTTACGTTGTGCTGACCTTCGTTCTTTAAATGACGCTATCCCGAGAAGGACACATAAAGGCGAGCCGTAATGGCCTCATCTTCGGCAGGCTCCTTCGGTTTTTTTTTTTCGGTTATTTCTCTGAGTTTTTTTTTTTTATTTACGTTGTGCTGACCTTCGTTCTTTAAATGACGTTATCCCGAGAAGGACACATAAAGGCGAGCCATAATGGCCTCATCTTCGGCAAGCTCCTCCGTTTTTTTTTTCGGTTATTTCTCTGAGTTTTTTTTTTTTTTTTTTACGTTGTGCTGACCATCGTTCTTTAAATGACGCTATCCCGAGAATGACACATAAAGGCGAGCCGTAATGGCCTCATCTTCGGCAGGCTCCTCCGGTTTTTTTTTTCGGTTATTTCTCTGAGTTTTTTTTTTTTTCGTTGTGCTGACCTTCGTTCTTTAAATGACGCTATCCCGAGACTGACACATAAAGGCGAGCCGTAATGGCCTCATCTTCGGCAGGTTCCTCCGGTTTTTTTTTTTGTTATTTCTCAGAGTTTTTTTTTTTTTTTTATTTACGTTGTGCTGACCTTCGTTCTTTAAATGACGCTATCCCGAGAAGGACACATAAAGGCGAGCCGTAATGGCCTCATCTTCGGCAGGCTCCTCCGTCTTTTTTTTCGGTTATTTCTCAGAGTTTTTTTTTTTTCTTTACGTTGTGCTGACCTTCGTTCTTTAAATGACGCTATCCCGAGAAGGACACATAAAGGCGAGCCGTAATGGCCTCATCTTCGGCAGGCTCCTTCGGTTTTTTTTTTCGGTTATTTCTCTGAGTTTTTTTTTTTTTTTTTTTTTTTTTTTTTTTTTTTTTTTACGTTGTGCTGACCTTCGTTCTTTAAATGACGCTATCCCGAGAAGGACACATAAAGGCGAGCCGTAATGGCCTCATCTTCGGCAGGCTCCTCCGGTTTTTTTTTTTTTGTTATTTCTCAGAGTTTTTTTTTTTTTTTTACGTTGTGCTGACCTTCGTTCTTTAAATGACGCTATCCCGAGAAGGACACCTAAAGGCGAGCCATAATGGCCTCATCTTTGGCAGGCTCCTCCGGTTTTTTTTTTCGGTTATTTCTCAGAGGTTTTTTTTTTTTTATTTACGTTGTGCTGACCTTCGTTCTTTAAATGACGTTATCCCGAGAAGGACACATAAAGGCGAGCCGTAATGGCCTCATCTTCGGCAGGCTCCTCCGTTTTTTTTTTCGGTTATTTCTCAGAGTTTTTTTTTTTTTCTTTACGTTGTGCTGACCTTCGTTCTTTAAATGACGCTATCCCGAGAAGGACACATAAAGGCGAGCCGTAATGGCCTCATCTTCGGCAGGCTCCTCCGGTTTTTTTTTTCGGTTATTTCTCTGAGTTTTTTTTTTTTTTTTTTTTTTTTTACGTTGTGCTGACCTTCGTTCTTTAAATGACGCTATCCCGAGAAGGACAAATAAAGGCGAGCCGTAATGGCCTCATCTTCGGCAGGCTCCTCCGGTTTTTTTTTCGGTTATTTCTCAGAGTTTTTTTTTTCTTTACGTTGTGCTGACCTTCGTTCTTTAAATGACGCTATCCCGAGAAGGACACATAAAGGCGAGCCGTAATGGCCTCATCTTCGGCAGGCTCCTTCGGTTTTTTTTTTTTCGGTTATTTCTCTGAGTTTTTTTTTTTTTTATTTACGTTGTGCTGACCTTCGTTCTTTAAATGACGTTATCCCGAGAAGGACACATAAAGGCGAGCCGTAATGGCCTCATCTTCGGCAGGCTCCTCCGTTTTTTTTTTCGGTTATTTCTCAGAGTTTTTTTTTTTCTTTACGTTGTGCTGACCTTCGTTCTTTAAATGACGCTATCCCGAGAAGGACACATAAAGGCGAGCCGTAATGGCCTCATCTTCGGCAGGCTCCTCCTGTTTTTTTTTCGGTTATTTCTCTGAGTTTTTTTTTTTTTTACGTTGTACTGACCATCGTTCTTTAAATGACGCTATCCCGAGAAGGACACCTAAAGGCGAGCCATAATGGCCTCATCTTTGGCAGGCTCCTCCGGTTTTTTTTTTCGGTTATTTCTCAGAGGTTTTTTTTTTTTTTTTATTTACGTTGTGCTGACCTTCGTTCTTTAAATGACGTTATCCCGAGAAGGACACATAAAGGCGAGCCGTAATGGCCTCATCTTCGGCAGGCTCCTCCGTTTTTTTTTTCGGTTATTTCTCAGAGTTTTTTTTTTTTCTTTACGTTGTGCTGACCTTCGTTCTTTAAATGACGCTATCCCGAGAAGGACACATAAAGGCGAGCCGTAATGGCCTCATCTTCGGCAGGCTCCTCCGGTTTTTTTTTTCGGTTATTTCTCTGAGTTTTTTTTTTTTTTTTTTTTTTTTTTTTTTTTTTTTTTTTTTTTTTTTTTTTTTTTTTTTTTTTTTTTTTTTTTTTTACGTTGTGCTGACCTTCGTTCTTTAAATGACGCTATCCCGAGAAGGACAAATAAAGGCGAGCCGTAATGGCCTCATCTTCGGCAGGCTCCTCCGGTTTTTTTTTCGGTTATTTCTCAGAGATTTTTTTTTCTTTACGTTGTGCTGACCTTCGTTCTTTAAATGACGCTATCCCGAGAAGGACACATAAAGGCGAGCCGTAATGGCCTCATCTTCGGCAGGCTCCTTCGGTTTTTTTTTTTTCGGTTATTTCTCTGAGTTTTTTTTTTTTTATTTACGTTGTGCTGACCTTCGTTCTTTAAATGACGTTATCCCGAGAAGGACACATAAAGGCGAGCCGTAATGGCCTCATCTTCGGCAGGCTCCTCCGTTTTTTTTTTCGGTTATTTCTCAGAGTTTTTTTTTTTCTTTACGTTGTGCTGACCTTCGTTCTTTAAATGACGCTATCCCGAGAAGGACACATAAAGGCGAGCCGTAATGGCCTCATCTTCGGCAGGCTCCTCCGTTTTTTTTTTCGGTTATTTCTCAGAGTTTTTTTTTTTTCTTTACGTTGTGCTGACCTTCGTTCTTTAAATGACGCTATCCCGAGAAGGACACATAAAGGCGAGCCGTAATGGCCTCATCTTCGGCAGGCTCCTCCGTCTTTTTTTTCGGTTATTTGTCAGAGTTTTTTTTTTCTTTACGTTGTGCTGACCTTCGTTCTTTAAATGACGCTATCCCGAGAAGGACACATAAAGGCGAGCCGTAATGGCCTCATCTTCGGCAGGCTCCTTCGGTTTTTTTTTTCGGTTATTTCTCTGAGTTTTTTTTTTTTTTTTTTTTTTTTTTTTTTTTTTTTTTTTTTTTTTTTTTTTTTTACGTTGTGCTGACCTTCGTTCTTTAAATGACGCTATCCCGAGAAGGACACATAAAGGCGAGCCGTAATGGCCTCATCTTCGGCAGGCTCCTCCGGTTTTTTTTTTTTTTGTTATTTCTCAGAGTTTTTTTTTTTTTTTTTACGTTGTGCTGACCTTCGTTCTTTAAATGACGCTATCCCGAGAAGGACACCTAAAGGCGAGCCATAATGGCCTCATCTTTGGCAGGCTCTTCCGGTTTTTTTTTTCGGTTATTTCTCAGAGGTTTTTTTTTTTTTATTTACGTTGTGCTGACCTTCGTTCTTTAAATGACGTTATCCCGAGAAGGACACATAAAGGCGAGCCGTAATGGCCTCATCTTCGGCAGGCTCCTCCGTTTTTTTTTTCGGTTATTTCTCAGAGTTTTTTTTTTTTCTTTACGTTGTGCTGACCTTCGTTCTTTAAATGACGCTATCCCGAGAAGGACACATAAAGGCGAGCCGTAATGGCCTCATCTTCGGCAGGCTCCTCCGGTTTTTTTTTTCGGTTATTTCTCTGAGTTTTTTTTTTTTTTTTTACGTTGTGCTGACCTTCGTTCTTTAAATGACGCTATCCCGAGAAGGACAAATAAAGGCGAGCCGTAATGGCCTCATCTTCGGCAGGCTCCTCCGGTTTTTTTTTCGGTTATTTCTCAGAGTTTTTTTTTTCTTTACGTTGTGCTGACCTTCGTTCTTTAAATGACGCTATCCCGAGAAGGACACATAAAGGCGAGCCGTAATGGCCTCATCTTCGGCAGGCTCCTTCGGTTTTTTTTTTCGGTTATTTCTCTGAGTTTTTTTTTTTTTTATTTACGTTGTGCTGACCTTCGTTCTTTAAATGACGTTATCCCGAGAAGGACACATAAAGGCGAGCCGTAATGGCCTCATCTTCGGCAGGCTCCTCCGTTTTTTTTTTCGGTTATTTCTCAGAGTTTTTTTTTTTCTTTACGTTGTGCTGACCTTCGTTCTTTAAATGACGCTATCCCGAGAAGGACACATAAAGGCGAGCCGTAATGGCCTCATCTTCGGCAGGCTCCTCCTGTTTTTTTTTTCGGTTATTTCTCTGAGTTTTTTTTTTTTTTTTTTTTTTTTTTTTTTTTTTACGTTGTGCTGACCTTCGTTCTTTAAATGACGCTATCCCGAGAAGGACACATAAAGGCGAGCCGTAATGGCCTCATCTTCGGCAGGCTCCTCCGGTTTTTTTTTTCGGTTATTTCTCTGAGTTTTTTTTTTTTTTTATTTTTACGTTGTGCTGACCTTCGTTCTTTAAATGACGCTATCCCGAGAAGGACACATAAAGGCGAGCCGTAATGGCCTCATCTTCGGCAGGCTCCTCCGGTTTTTTTTTTCGGTTATTTCTCTGAGTTTTTTTTTTTTTTTTTTTTTATATATACGTTGTGCTGACCTTCGTTCTTTAAATGACGCTATCCCGAGAAGGACACATAAAGGCGAGCTGTAATGGCCTCATCTTCGGCAGGCTCCTCCGGTTTTTTTTTCGGTTTTTTCTCAGAGTTTTTTTTTTTTTTTTTTTTTTTTTTTTTTTTTTTTTTTTTTTTTTTTTTTTTTTTTTTTTTTACGTTGTGCTGACCTTCGTTCTTTAAATGACGCTATCCCGAGAAGGACACATAAAGGCGAGCCGTAATGGCCTCATCTTCGGCAGGCTCCTCCGGTTTTTTTTTCGGTTATTTCTCTGAGGTTTTTTTTTTTTTTTTTATATTGTGCTGACCTACGTTCTTTAAATGACGCTATCCCGAGAAGGACACATAAAGGCGAGCCGTAATGGCCTCATCTTCGGCAAGCTCCTCCGGTTTTTTTTTCGGTTATTTCTCTGAGTTTTTTTTTTTTATTATTTTTTTATTTTTTTTTATTTTTTTTTTACGTTGTGCTGACCTTCGTTCTTTAAATGACGCTATCCCGAGAAGGACACATAAAGGCGAGCCGTAATGGCCTCATCTTCGGCAGGCTCCTCCGGTTTTTTTTTTCGGTTATTTCTCTGAGTTTTTTTTTTTTTTTTTTTAGGTTGTGCTGACCTTCGTTCTTTAAATGACGCTATCCCGAGAAGGACAAATAAAGGCGAGCCGTAATGGCCTCATCTTCGGCAGGCTCCTCCGGTTTTTTTTTTTTCGGTTATTTCTCAGAGTTTTTTTTTTCCTTTACGTTGTGCTGACCTTCGTTCTTTAAATGACGCTATCCCGAGAAGGACACATAAAGGCGAGCCGTAATGGCCTCATCTTCGGCAGGCTCCTTCGGTTTTTTTTTTTCGGTTATTTCTCTGAGTTTTTTTTTTTTTATTTACGTTGTGCTGACCTTCGTTCTTTAAATGACGTTATCCCGAGAAGGACACATAAAGGCGAGCCATAATGGCCTCATCTTCGGCAAGCTCCTCCGTTTTTTTTTTCGGTTATTTCTCTGAGTTTTTTTTTTTTTTTTTTACGTTGTGCTGACCATCGTTCTTTAAATGACGCTATCCCGAGAAGGACACATAAAGGCGAGCCGTAATGGCCTCATCTTCGGCAGGCTCCTCCGGTTTTTTTTTTCGGTTATTTCTCTGAGTTTTTTTTTTTTTCGTTGTGCTGACCTTCGTTCTTTAAATGACGCTATCCCGAGAAGGACACATAAAGGCGAGCCGTAATGGCCTCATCTTCGGCAGGTTCCTCCGGTTTTTTTTTTTGTTATTTCTCAGAGTTTTTTTTTTTTTTATTTACGTTGTGCTGACCTTCGTTCTTTAAATGACGCTATCCCGAGAAGGACACATAAAGGCGAGCCGTAATGGCCTCATCTTCGGCAGGCTCCTCCGTCTTTTTTTTCGGTTATTTGTCAGAGTTTTTTTTTTCTTTACGTTGTGCTGACCTTCGTTCTTTAAATGACGCTATCCCGAGAAGGACACATAAAGGCGAGCCGTAATGGCCTCATCTTCGGCAGGCTCCTTCGGTTTTTTTTTTCGGTTATTTCTCTGAGTTTTTTTTTTTTTTTTTTTTTTTTTTTTTTTTTTTTTTTTTTACGTTGTGCTGACCTTCGTTCTTTAAATGACGCTATCCCGAGAAGGACACATAAAGGCGAGCCGTAATGGCCTCATCTTCGGCAGGCTCCTCCGGTTTTTTTTTCGGTTATTTCTCTGAGTTTTTTTTTTTTTTTTACGTTGTACTAACCATCGTTCTTTAAATGACGCTATCCCGAGAAGGACACCTAAAGGCGAGCCATAATGGCCTCATCTTTGGCAGGCTCCTCCGGTTTTTTTTTTCGGTTATTTCTCAGAGGTTTTTTTTTTTTTTATTTACGTTGTGCTGACCTTCGTTCTTTAAATGACGTTATCCCGAGAAGGACACATAAAGGCGAGCCGTAATGGCCTCATCTTCGGCAGGCTCCTCCGTTTTTTTTTTCGGTTATTTCTCAGAGTTTTTTTTTTCTTTACGTTGTGCTGACCTTCGTTCTTTAAATGACGCTATCCCGAGAAGGACACATAAAGGCGAGCCGTAATGGCCTCATCTTCGGCAGGCTCCTCCGGTTTTTTTTTCGGTTATTTCTCTGAGTTTTTTTTTTTTTTTTTTTTTTTTACGTTGTGCTGACCTTCGTTCTTTAAATGACGCTATCCCGAGAAGGACAAATAAAGGCGAGCCGTAATGGCCTCATCTTCGGCAGGCTCCTCCGGTTTTTTTTTCGGTTATTTCTCAGAGTTTTTTTTTTCTTTACGTTGTGCTGACCTTCGTTCTTTAAATGACGCTATCCCGAGAAGGACACATAAAGGCGAGCCGTAATGGCCTCATCTTCGGCAGGCTCCTTCGGTTTTTTTTTTTTCGGTTATTTCTCTGAGTTTTTTTTTTTTTTATTTACGTTGTGCTGACCTTCGTTCTTTAAATGACGTTATCCCGAGAAGGACACATAAAGGCGAGCCGTAATGGCCTCATCTTCGGCAGGCTCCTCCGTTTTTTTTTTCGGTTATTTCTCAGAGTTTTTTTTTTCTTTACGTTGTGCTGACCTTCGTTCTTTAAATGACGCTATCCCGAGAAGGACACATAAAGGCGAGCCGTAATGGCCTCATCTTCGGCAGGCTCCTCCTGTTTTTTTTTTTCGGTTATTTCTCTGAGTTTTTTTTTTTTTTTTTTTTTTTTTTTTTTTTTTTTTTTTTTTTTTTTTTTACGTTGTGCTGACCTTCGTTCTTTAAATGACGCTATCCCGAGAAGGACACATAAAGGCGAGCCGTAATGGCCTCATCTTCGGCAGGCTCCTCCGGTTTTTTTTTTTCGGTTATTTCTCTGAGTTTTTTTTTTTTTTTTATTTTTACGTTGTGCTGACCTTCGTTCTTTAAATGACGCTATCCCGAGAAGGACACATAAAGGCGAGCCGTAATGGCCTCATCTTCGGCAGGCTCCTCCGGTTTCTTTTTTCGGTTATTTCTCTGAGTTTTTTTTTTTTTTTTTTTTTTTTACGTTGTGCTGACCTTCGTTCTTTAAATGACGCTATCCCGAGAAGGACACATAAAGGCGAGCCGTAATGGCCTCATCTTCGGCAGGCTCCTCCGGTTTTTTTTTTTCGGTTATTTCTCAGAGTTTTTTTTTTTTCTTTACGTTGTGCTGACCTTCGTTCTTTAAATGACGCTATCCCGAGAAGGACACATAAAGGCGAGCCGTAATGGCCTCATCTTCGGCAGGCTCCTTCGGTTTTTTATTTCGGTTATTTCTCTGAGTTTTTTTTTTTTTTTATTTACGTTATGCTGACCTTCGTTCTTTAAATGACGCTATCCCGAGAAGGACACATAAAGGCGAGCCGTAATGGCCTCATCTTCGGCAGGCTCCTCTGGTTTTTTTTTTCGGTTATTTCTCTGAGTTTTTTTTTTTTATATATATATATACGTTGTGCTGACCTTCGTTCTTTAAATGACGCTATTCCGAGAAGGACACATAAAGGCGAGCTGTAATGGCCTCATCTTCGGCAGGCTCCTCCGGTTTTTTTTTCGGTTTTTTCTCAGAGTTTTTTATTTTTTTATTTTTATTTTTATTTTTTTTTATTTTTTTTTTTTACGTTGTGCTGACCTTCGTTCTTTAAATGACGCTATCCCGAGAAGGACACCTAAAGGCGAGCCGTAATGGCCTCATCTTTGGCAGGCTCCTCCGGTTTTTTTTTTCCGGTTATTTCTCAGAGGTTTTTTTTTTTTTTTTTTTTTTTTTTTTTTTTTTTTTTAACGTTGTGCTGACCTTCGTTCTTTAAATGACGCTATCCCGAGAAGGACACATAAAGGCGAGCTGTAATGGCCTCATCTTCGGCAGGCTCCTCCGGTTTTTTTTTCGGTTTTTTCTCAGAGTTTTTTATTTTTTTATTTTTATTTTTTTTTTATTTTTTTTATTTTTTTTTTTTACGTTGTGCTGACCTTCGTTCTTTAAATGACGCTATCCCGAGAAGGACACCTAAAGGCGAGCCGTAATGGCCTCATCTTTGGCAGGCTCCTCCGGTTTTTTATTTCCGGTTATTTCTCAGAGGTTTTTTTTTTTTTTTTTTTTATTTTTTACGTTGTGCTTACCTTCGTTCTTTAAATGACGCTATCCCGAGAAGGACACCTAAAGGCGAGCCGTAATGGCCTCATCTTTGGCAGGCTCCTCCGGTTTTTTTTTTCGGTTATTTCTCTGAGGTTTTTTTTTTTTTTTTTTTTTTTTTTTACGTTGTGCTGACCTTCGTTTTTTAAATGACGCTATCCCGAGAAGGACACCTAAAGGCGAGCCGTAATGGCCTCATCTTTGGCAGGCTCCTCCGGTTTTTTTTTTTGGTTATTTCTCAGAGGTTTTTTTTTTTTTTTTTTTTTTTTTTTTTTTTACGTTGTGCTGACCTTCGTTCTTTAAATGACGCTATCCCGAGAAGGACACCTAAAGGCGAGCTGTAATGGCCTCATCTTTGGCAGGCTCCTCCGGTTTTTCTTTTCCGGTTATTTCTCAGAGGTTTTTTTTTTTTTTTTTTTTTTTTTTTTTTTTTTTTTTTTTTTTTTTTTTTTTTTTTTTTTACGTTGTGCTGACCTTCGTTCTTTAAATGACGCTATCCCGAGAAGGACACATAAAGGCGAGCTGTAATGGCGTCATCTTCGGCAGGCTCCTCCGGTTTTTTTTTCGGTTTTCTCTCAGAGTTTTTTTTTTTTATATTACGTTGTGCTGACCTTTGTTCTTTAAATGACGCTATCCCGAGAAGGACACATAAAGGCGAGCCGTAATGGCCTCATCTTCGGCAGGCTCCTCCATTTTTTTTTCGGTTATTTCTCAGAGTTTTTTTTTTCTTTACGTTGGGCTGACCTTCGTTCTTTAAATGATGCTATCCCGAGAAGGACACATAAAGGCGAGCCGTAATGGCCTCATCTTCGGCAGGCTCCTCCGGTTTTTTTTTCGGTTATTTCTCAGAGTTTTTTTTTTCTTTACGTTGTGCTGACCTTCGTTCTTTAAATGACGCTATCCCGAGAAGGACACATAAAGGCGAGCCGTAATGGCCTCATCTTCGGCAGGCTCCTTCGGTTTTTTTTTTTTTCGGTTATTTCTCTGAGTTTTTTTTTTTTTTATTTACGTTGTGCTGACCTTCGTTCTTTAAATGACGTTATCCCGAGAAGGACACATAAAGGCGAGCCGTAATGGCCTCATCTTCGGCAGACTCCTCCGTTTTTTTTTTTCGGTTATTTCTCTGAGTTTTTTTTTTTTTATTTTTACGTTGTGCTGACCTTCGTTCTTTAAATGACGCTATCCCGAGAAGGACACATAAAGGCGAGCCGTAATGGCCTCATCTTCGGCAGGCTCCTCCGGTTTTTTTTTTCGGTTATTTCTCTGAGTTTTTTTTTTTATTTACGTTGTGCTGACCTTCGTTCTTTAAATGACGTTATCCCGAGAAGGACACATAAAGGCGAGCCGTAATGGCCTCATCTTCGGCAAGCTCCTCCGTTTTTTTTTTCGGTTATTTCTCTGAGTTTTTTTTTTTTTTTTTTTACGTTGTGCTGACCATCGTTCTTTAAATGACGCTATCCCGAGAAGGACACATAAAGGCGAGCCGTAATGGCCTCATCTTCGGCAGGCTCCTCCGGTTTTTTTTTTCGGTTATTTCTCTGAGTTTTTTTTTTTTTTTTTTTTTTTTTTTTTTTTTTTTACGTTGTGCTGACCTTCGTTCTTTAAATGACGCTATCCCGAGAAGGACACATAAAGGCGAGCCGTAATGGCCTCATCTTCGGCAGGCTCCTCCGATTTTTTTTTCGGTTATTTCTCTGAGGTTTTTTTTTTTTTTTTTATATTGTGCTGACCTACGTTCTTTAAATGACGCTATCCCGAGAAGGACACATAAAGGCGAGCCGTAATGGCCTCATCTTCGGCAAGCTCCTCCGGTTTTTTTTTTCGGTTATTTCTCTGAGTTTTTTTTTTTTTATTATTTTTTTATTTTTTTTTTATTTTTTTTTTTACGTTGTGCTGACCTTCGTTCTTTAAATGACGCTATCCCGAGAAGGACACATAAAGGCGAGCCGTAATGGCCTCATCTTCGGCAGGCTCCTCCGGTTTTTTTTTCGGTTATTTCTCAGAGTTTTTTTTTTCTTTACGTTGTGCTGACCTTCGTTCTTTAAATGACGCTATCCCGAGAAGGACACATAAAGGCGAGCCGTAATGGCCTCATCTTCGGCAGGCTCCTTCGGTTTTTTTTTTTTTCGGTTATTTCTCTGAGTTTTTTTTTTTTTATTTACGTTGTGCTGACCTTCGTTCTTTAAATGACGTTATCCCGAGAAGGACACATAAAGGCGAGCCGTAATGGCCTCATCTTCGGCAGGCTCCTCCGTTTTTTTTTTTCGGTTATTTCTCTGAGTTTTTTTTTTTTTATTTTTACGTTGTGCTGACCTTCGTTCTTTAAATGACGCTATCCCGAGAAGGACACATAAAGGCGAGCCGTAATGGCCTCATCTTCGGCAGGCTCCTCCGGTTTTTTTTTTCGGTTATTTCTCTGAGTTTTTTTTTTTTTTTTTTTATATATACGTTGTGCTGACCTTCGTTCTTTAAATGACGCTATCCCGAGAAGGACACATAAAGGCGAGCTGTAATGGCCTCATCTTCGGCAGGCTCCTCCGGTTTTTTTTTCGGTTTTTTCTCAGAGTTTTTTTTTTTTTTTTTTTTTTTTTTTTTTTTTTTTTTTTTTTTTTTTTTTTTTTTTTTTTTTTTTACGTTGTGCTGACCTTCGTTCTTTAAATGACGCTATCCCGAGAAGGACACATAAAGGCGAGCCGTAATGGCCTCATCTTCGGCAGGCTCCTCCGATTTTTTTTTCGGTTATTTCTCTGAGGTGTTTTTTTTTTTTTTTTTTATATTGTGCTGACCTACGTTCTTTAAATGACGCTATCCCGAGAAGGACACATAAAGGCGAGCCGTAATGGCCTCATCTTCGGCAAGCTCCTCCGGTTTTTTTTTTCGGTTATTTCTCTGAGTTTTTTTTTTTATTATTTTTTTATTTTTTTTTTATTTTTTTTTTACGTTGTGCTGACCTTCGTTCTTTAAATGACGCTATCCCGAGAAGGACACATAAAGGCGAGCCGTAATGGCCTCATCTTCGGCAGGCTCCTCCGGTTTTTTTTTCGGTTATTTCTCTGAGTTTTTTTTTTTTTTTTTTTAGGTTGTGCTGACCTTCGTTCTTTAAATGACGCTATCCCGAGAAGGACACATAAAGGCGAGCCGTAATGGCCTCATCTTCGGCAGGCTCCTTCGGTTTTTTTTTTTCGGTTATTTCTCTGAGTTTTTTTTTTTATTTACGTTGTGCTGACCTTCGTTCTTTAAATGACGTTATCCCGAGAAGGACACATAAAGGCGAGCCGTAATGGCCTCATCTTCGGCAAGCTCCTCCGTTTTTTTTTTCGGTTATTTCTCTGAGTTTTTTTTTTTTTTTTTTTACGTTGTGCTGACCATCGTTCTTTAAATGACGCTATCCCGAGAAGGACACATAAAGGCGAGCCGTAATGGCCTCATCTTCGGCAGGCTCCTCCGGTTTTTTTTTTCGGTTATTTCTCTGAGTTTTTTTTTTTTTCGTTGTGCTGACCTTCGTTCTTTAAATGACGCTATCCCGAGAAGGACACATAAAGGCGAGCCGTAATGGCCTCATCTTCGGCAGGCTCCTCCGGTTTTTTTTTTTTGTTATTTCTCAGAGTTTTTTTTTTTTTTTATTTACGTTGTGCTGACCTTCGTTCTTTAAATGACGCTATCCCGAGAAGGACACATAAAGGCGAGCCGTAATGGCCTCATCTTCGGCAGGCTCCTCCGACTTTTTTTTCGGTTATTTGTCAGAGTTTTTTTTTTTCTTTACGTTGTGCTGACCTTCGTTCTTTAAATGACGCTATCCCGAGAAGGACACATAAAGGCGAGCCGTAATGGCCTCATCTTCGGCAGGCTCCTCCGGTTTTTTTTCGGTTATTTCTCAGAGTTTTTTTTTTTTTCTTTACGTTGTGCTGACCTTCGTCCTTTAAATGACGCTATCCCGAGAAGGACACATCAAGGCGAGCCGTAATGGCCTCATCTTCGGCAGGCTCCTTCGGTTTTTTTTTTCGGTTATTTCTCTGAGTTTTTTTTTTTTTTTTTTTTTTTTTTTTTTTTTTTTTTTTTTTTTTTTTTTTTTTTTTTTTTTTACGTTGTGCTGACCTTCGTTCTTTAAATGACGCTATCCCGAGAAGGACACATAAAGGCGAGCCGTAATGGCCTCATCTTCGGCAGGCTCCTCCGGTTTTTTTTTTCGGTTATTTCTCTGAGTTTTTTTTTTTTTTTTACGTTGTACTGACCATCGTTCTTTAAATGACGCTATCCCGAGAAGGACACCTAAAGGCGAGCCATAATGGCCTCATCTTTGGCAGGCTCCTCCGGTTTTTTTTTTCGGTTATTTCTCAGAGGTTTTTTTTTTTTTTTATTTACGTTGTGCTGACCTTCGTTCTTTAAATGACGTTATCCCGAGAAGGACACATAAAGGCGAGCCGTAATGGCCTCATCTTCGGCAGGCTCCTCCGTTTTTTTTTTCGGTTATTTCTCAGAGTTTTTTTTTTCTTTACGTTGTGCTGACCTTCGTTCTTTAAATGACGCTATCCCGAGAAGGACACATAAAGGCGAGCCGTAATGGCCTCATCTTCGGCAGGCTCCTCCGGTTTTTTTTTTCGGTTATTTCTCTGAGTTTTTTTTTTTTTTTTTTTTTTTTTTTTTTTTTTTTTTTTTTTTTTTTTTTTTTTTTTTTTTTTTTTTTTACGTTGTGCTGACCTTCGTTCTTTAAATGACGCTATCCCGAGAAGGACAAATAAAGGCGAGCCGTAATGGCCTCATCTTCGGCAGGCTCCTCCGGTTTTTTTTTCGGTTATTTCTCAGAGTTTTTTTTTCTTTACGTTGTGCTGACCTTCGTTCTTTAAATGACGCTATCCCGAGAAGGACACATAAAGGCGAGCCGTAATGGCCTCATCTTCGGCAGGCTCCTTCGGTTTTTTTTTTTTCGGTTATTTCTCTGAGTTTTTTTTTTTTTTATTTACGTTGTGCTGACCTTCGTTCTTTAAATGACGTTATCCCGAGAAGGACACATAAAGGCGAGCCGTAATGGCCTCATCTTCGGCAGGCTCCTCCGTTTTTTTTTTCGGTTATTTCTCAGAGTTTTTTTTTTTTTTTTTTTAGGTTGTGCTGACCTTCGTTGTTTAAATGACGCTATCCCGAGAAGGACAAATAAAGGCGAGCCGTAATGGCCTCATCATCGGCAGGCTCCTCCGGTTTTTTTTTTTCGGTTATTTCTCAGAGTTTTTTTTTTCCTTTACGTTGTGCTAACCTTCGTTCTTTAAATGACGCTATCCCGAGAAGGACACATAAAGGCGAGCCGTAATGGCCTCATCTTCGGCAGGCTCCTTCGGTTTTTTTTTTTCGGTTATTTCTCTGAGTTTTTTTTTTTATTTACGTTGTGCTGACCTTCGTTCTTTAAATGACGTTATCCCGAGAAGGACACATAAAGGCGAGCCGTAATGGCCTCATCTTCGGCAAGCTCCTCCGTTTTTTTTTTCGGTTATTTCTCTGAGTTTTTTTTTTTTTTTTTTTTACGTTGTGCTGACCATCGTTCTTTAAATGACGCTATCCCGAGAAGGACACATAAAGGCGAGCCGTAATGGCCTCATCTTCGGCAGGCTCCTCCGGTTTTTTTTTTCGGTTATTTCTCTGAGTTTTTTTTTTTTTCGTTGTGCTGACCTTCGTTCTTTAAATGACGCTATCCCGAGAAGGACACATAAAGGCGAGCCGTAATGGCCTCATCTTCGGCAGGCTCCTCCGGTTTTTTTTTTTGTTATTTCTCAGAGTTTTTTTTTTTTTTTTTATTTACGTTGTGCTGACCTTCGTTCTTTAAATGACGCTATCCCGAGAAGGACACATAAAGGCGAGCCGTAATGGCCTCATCTTCGGCAGGCTCCTCCGACTTTTTTTTCGGTTATTTGTCAGAGTTTTTTTTTTTTTCTTTACGTTGTGCTGACCTTCGTTCTTTAAATGACGCTATCCCGAGAAGGACACATAAAGGCGAGCCGTAATGGCCTCATCTTCGGCAGGCTCCTCCGGTTTTTTTTCGGTTATTTCTCAGAGTTTTTTTTTTTTTCTTTACGTTGTGCTGACCTTCGTCCTTTAAATGACGCTATCCCGAGAAGGACACATAAAGGCGAGCCGTAATGGCCTCATCTTCGGCAGGCTCCTTCGGTTTTTTTTTTCGGTTATTTCTCTGAGTTTTTTTTTTTTTTTTTTTTTTTTTTTTTTTTTTTTTTTTTTTTTTTTTTTTTTTTTTTTTTTTTTTTTACGTTGTGCTGACCTTCGTTCTTTAAATGACGCTATCCCGAGAAGGACACATAAAGGCGAGCCGTAATGGCCTCATCTTCGGCAGGCTCCTCCGGTTTTTTTTTTCGGTTATTTCTCTGAGTTTTTTTTTTTTTTTTACGTTGTACTGACCATCGTTCTTTAAATGACGCTATCCCGAGAAGGACACCTAAAGGCGAGCCATAATGGCCTCATCTTTGGCAGGCTCCTCCGGTTTTTTTTTTCGGTTATTTCTCAGAGTTTTTTTTTTTTTTTTTATTTACGTTGTGCTGACCTTCGTTCTTTAAATGACGTTATCCCGAGAAGGACACATAAAGGCGAGCCGTAATGGCCTCATCTTCGGCAGGCTCCTCCGTTTTTTTTTTCGGTTATTTCTCAGAGTTTTTTTTTTCTTTACGTTGTGCTGACCTTCGTTCTTTAAATGACGCTATCCCGAGAAGGACACGTAAAGGCGAGCCGTAATGGCCTCATCTTCGGCAGGCTCCTCCGGTTTTTTTTTTCGGTTATTTCTCTGAGTTTTTTTTTTTTTTTTTTTTTTTTTTTTTTTTTTTTTTTTTTTTTTTTTTTTTTTTACGTTGTGCTGACCTTCGTTCTTTAAATGACGCTATCCCGAGAAGGACAAATAAAGGCGAGCCGTAATGGCCTCATCTTCGGCAGGCTCCTCCGGTTTTTTTTTCGGTTATTTCTCAGAGTTTTTTTTTCTTTACGTTGTGCTGACCTTCGTTCTTTAAATGACGCTATCCCGAGAAGGACACATAAAGGCGAGCCGTAATGGCCTCATCTTCGGCAGGCTCCTTCGGTTTTTTTTTTTTCGGTTATTTCTCTGAGTTTTTTTTTTTTTTTATTTACGTTGTGCTGACCTTCGTTCTTTAAATGACGTTATCCCGAGAAGGACACATAAAGGCGAGCCGTAATGGCCTCATCTTCGGCAGGCTCCTCCGTTTTTTTTTTCGGTTATTTCTCAGAGTTTTTTTTTTTCTTTACGTTGTGCTGACCTTCGTTCTTTAAATGACGCTATCCCGAGAAGGACACATAAAGGCGAGCCGTAATGGCCTCATCTTCGGCAGGCTCCTCCTGTTTTTTTTTTCGGTTATTTCTCTGAGTTTTTTTTTTTTTTTATTTTTTTTTACGTTGTGCTGACCTTCGTTCTTTAAATGACGCTATCCCGAGAAGGACACATAAAGGCGAGCCGTAATGGCCTCATCTTCGGCAGGCTCCTCCGGTTTTTTTTTTCGGTTATTTCTCTGAGTTTTTTTTTTTTTTTTTTTATTTTTACGTTGTGCTGACCTTCGTTCTTTAAATGACGCTATCCCGAGAAGGACACATAAAGGCGAGCCGTAATGGCCTCATCTTCGGCAGGCTCCTCCGGTTTTTTTTTCGGTTATTTTGTCTGAGTTTTTTTTTTTTTTTTTTTTTTTTTTTTTTTTTTTTTTTTTTTTTTTTTTACGTTTTGCTGACCTTCGTTCTTTAAATGACGCTATCCCGAGAAGGACACATAAAGGCGAGCCGTAATGGCCTCATCTTCGGCAGGCTCCTCCGGTTTCTTTTTTCGGTTATTTCTCTGAGTTTTTTTTTTTTTTTTTTTTTTACGTTGTGCTGACCTTCGTTCTTTAAATGACGCTATCCCGAGAAGGACACATAAAGGCGAGCCGTAATGGCCTCATCTTCGGCAGGCTCCTCCGGTTTTTTTTTTCGGTTATTTCTCAGAGTTTTTTTTTTCTTTACGTTGTGCTGACCTTCGTTCTTTAAATGACGCTATCCCGAGAAGGACACATAAAGGCGAGCCGTAATGGCCTCATCTTCGGCAGGCTCCTTCGGTTTTTTTTTTTCGGTTATTTCTCTGAGTTTTTTTTTTTTTTTATTTACGTTATGCTGACCTTCGTTCTTTAAATGACGCTATCCCGAGAAGGACACATAAAGGCGAGCCGTAATGGCCTCATCTTCGGCAGGCTCCTCTGGTTTTTTTTTCGGTTATTTCTCTGAGTTTTTTTTTTATATATATATATACGTTGTGCTGACCTTCGTTCTTTAAATGACGCTATTCCGAGAAGGACACATAAAGGCGAGCTGTAATGGCCTCATCTTCGGCAGGCTCCTCCGGTTTTTTTTTCAGTTTTTTCTCAGAGTTTTTTATTTTTTTATTTTTATTTTTTTTTTATTTTTATTTTTTTTTTACGTTGTGCTGACCTTCGTTCTTTAAATGACGCTATCCCAAGAAGGACACCTAAAGGCGAGCCGTAATGGCCTCATCTTTGGCAGGCTCCTCCGGTTTTTTTTTTCCGGTTATTTCTCAGAGGTTTTTTTTTTTTTTTTTTTTAACGTTGTGCTGACCTTCGTTCTTTAAATGACGCTATCCCGAGAAGGACACATAAAGGCGAGCTGTAATGGCCTCATCTTCGGCAGGCTCCTCCGGTTTTTTTTTCGGTTTTTTCTCAGAGTTTTTTATTTTTTTATTTTTATTTTTTTTTTATTTTTTTTATTTTTTTTTTTACGTTGTGCTGACCTTCGTTCTTTAAATGACGCTATCCCGAGAAGGACACCTAAAGGCGAGCCGTAATGGCCTCATCTTTGGCAGGCTCCTCCGGTTTTTTATTTCCGGTTATTTCTCAGAGGTTTTTTTTTTTTTTTTTTTTTTTTTTTTTTTTTTTTTTTTTTTTTTTTTTTTTTTTTTTACGTTGTGCTGACCTTCGTTCTTTAAATGACGCTATCCCGAGAAGGACACCTAAAGGCGAGCCGTAATGGCCTCATCTTTGGCAGGCTCCTCCGGTTTTTTTTTTTCGGTTATTTCTCTGAGGTTTTTTTTTTTTTTTTTTTTTTTACGTTGTGCTGACCTTCGTTTTTTAAATGACGCTATCCCGAGAAGGACACCTAAAGGCGAGCCGTAATGGCCTCATCTTTGGCAGGCTCCTCCGGTTTTTTTTTTCGGTTATTTCTCAGAGGTTTTTTTTTTTTTTTTTTTTTTACGTTGTGCTGACCTTCGTTCTTTAAATGACGCTATCCCGAGAAGGACACCTAAAGGCGAGCCGTAATGGCCTCATCTTTGGCAGGCTCCTCCGGTTTTTCTTTTCCGGTTATTTCTCAGAGGTTTTTTTTTTTTTTTTTTTTTTTTTTTTTTTTTAACGTTGTGCTGACCTTCGTTCTTTAAATGACGCTATCCCGAGAAGGACACATAAAGGCGAGCTGTAATGGCGTCATCTTCGGCAGGCTCCTCCGGTATTTTTTTCGGTTTTTTCTCAGAGTTTTTTTTTTTTTTTTATATTACGTTGTGCTGACCTTTGTTCTTTAAATGACGCTATCCCGAGAAGGACACATAAAGGCGAGCCGTAATGGCCTCATCTTCGGCAGGCTCCTCCATTTTTTTTTTCGGTTATTTCTCAGAGTTTTTTTTTTCTTTACGTTGGGCTGACCTTCGTTCTTTAAATGACGCTATCCCGAGAAGGACACATAAAGGCGAGCCGTAATGGCCTCATCTTCGGCAGGCTCCTCCGGTTTTTTTTTCGGTTATTTCTCAGAGTTTTTTTTTTCTTTACGTTGTGCTGACCTTCGTTCTTTAAATGACGCTATCCCGAGAAGGACACATAAAGGCGAGCCGTAATGGCCTCATCTTCGGCAGGCTCCTTCGGTTTTTTTTTTTTTTCGGTTATTTCTCTGAGTTTTTTTTTTTTTTATTTACGTTGTGCTGACCTTCGTTCTTTAAATGACGTTATCCCGAGAAGGACACGTAAAGGCGAGCCGTAATGGCCTCATCTTCGGCAGGCTCCTCCGTTTTTTTTTTCGGTTATTTCTCAGAGTTTTTTTTTCTTTACGTTGTGCTGACCTTCGTTCTTTAAATGACGCTATCCCGAGAAGGACACATAAAGGCGAGCCGTAATGGCCTCATCTTCGGCAGGCTCCTCCTGTTTTTTTTTCGGTTATTTCTCTGAGTTTTTTTTTTTTTTTTTTTTTTTTTTTTTTTTTTTTTTTTTTTTTTTTTTTTTTTTTTTTTTTTTTTTTTTTTTTTACGTTGTGCTGACCTTCGTTCTTTAAATGACGCTATCCCGAGAAGGACACATAAAGGCGAGCCGTAATGGCCTCATCTTCGGCAGGCTCCTCCGGTTTTTTTTTTCGGTTATTTCTCTGAGTTTTTTTTTTTTTTTTATTTTTACGTTGTGCTGACCTTCGTTCTTTAAATGACGCTATCCCGAGAAGGACACATAAAGGCGAGCCGTAATGGCCTCATCTTCGGCAGGCTCCTCTGGTTTTTTTTTCGGTTATTTCTCTGAGTTTTTTTTTTATATATATATATACGTTGTGCTGACCTTCGTTCTTTAAATGACGCTATTCCGAGAAGGACACATAAAGGCGAGCTGTAATGGCCTCATCTTCGGCAGGCTCCTCCGGTTTTTTTTTCAGTTTTTTCTCAGAGTTTTTTATTTTTTTATTTTTATTTTTTTTTTATTTTTATTTTTTTTTTACGTTGTGCTGACCTTCGTTCTTTAAATGACGCTATCCCAAGAAGGACACCTAAAGGCGAGCCGTAATGGCCTCATCTTTGGCAGGCTCCTCCGGTTTTTTTTTTCCGGTTATTTCTCAGAGGTTTTTTTTTTTTTTTTTTTTTTAACGTTGTGCTGACCTTCGTTCTTTAAATGACGCTATCCCGAGAAGGACACATAAAGGCGAGCTGTAATGGCCTCATCTTCGGCAGGCTCCTCCGGTTTTTTTTTCGGTTTTTTCTCAGAGTTTTTTATTTTTTTATTTTTATTTTTTTTTTATTTTTTTTATTTTTTTTTTTACGTTGTGCTGACCTTCGTTCTTTAAATGACGCTATCCCGAGAAGGACACCTAAAGGCGAGCCGTAATGGCCTCATCTTTGGCAGGCTCCTCCGGTTTTTTATTTCCGGTTATTTCTCAGAGGTTTTTTTTTTTTTTTTTTTTTTTTTTTTTTTTTTTTTTTTTTTACGTTGTGCTGACCTTCGTTCTTTAAATGACGCTATCCCGAGAAGGACACCTAAAGGCGAGCCGTAATGGCCTCATCTTTGGCAGGCTCCTCCGGTTTTTTTTTTTCGGTTATTTCTCTGAGGTTTTTTTTTTTTTTTTTTTTTTTACGTTGTGCTGACCTTCGTTTTTTAAATGACGCTATCCCGAGAAGGACACCTAAAGGCGAGCCGTAATGGCCTCATCTTTGGCAGGCTCCTCCGGTTTTTTTTTTCGGTTATTTCTCAGAGGTTTTTTTTTTTTTTTTTTTTTTACGTTGTGCTGACCTTCGTTCTTTAAATGACGCTATCCCGAGAAGGACACCTAAAGGCGAGCCGTAATGGCCTCATCTTTGGCAGGCTCCTCCGGTTTTTCTTTTCCGGTTATTTCTCAGAGGTTTTTTTTTTTTTTTTTTTTTTTTTTTTTTTTAACGTTGTGCTGACCTTCGTTCTTTAAATGACGCTATCCCGAGAAGGACACATAAAGGCGAGCTGTAATGGCGTCATCTTCGGCAGGCTCCTCCGGTATTTTTTTCGGTTTTTTCTCAGAGTTTTTTTTTTTTTTTTATATTACGTTGTGCTGACCTTTGTTCTTTAAATGACGCTATCCCGAGAAGGACACATAAAGGCGAGCCGTAATGGCCTCATCTTCGGCAGGCTCCTCCATTTTTTTTTTCGGTTATTTCTCAGAGTTTTTTTTTTCTTTACGTTGGGCTGACCTTCGTTCTTTAAATGACGCTATCCCGAGAAGGACACATAAAGGCGAGCCGTAATGGCCTCATCTTCGGCAGGCTCCTCCGGTTTTTTTTTCGGTTATTTCTCAGAGTTTTTTTTTTCTTTACGTTGTGCTGACCTTCGTTCTTTAAATGACGCTATCCCGAGAAGGACACATAAAGGCGAGCCGTAATGGCCTCATCTTCGGCAGGCTCCTTCGGTTTTTTTTTTTTTTCGGTTATTTCTCTGAGTTTTTTTTTTTTTTATTTACGTTGTGCTGACCTTCGTTCTTTAAATGACGTTATCCCGAGAAGGACACGTAAAGGCGAGCCGTAATGGCCTCATCTTCGGCAGGCTCCTCCGTTTTTTTTTTCGGTTATTTCTCAGAGTTTTTTTTTCTTTACGTTGTGCTGACCTTCGTTCTTTAAATGACGCTATCCCGAGAAGGACACATAAAGGCGAGCCGTAATGGCCTCATCTTCGGCAGGCTCCTCCTGTTTTTTTTTCGGTTATTTCTCTGAGTTTTTTTTTTTTTTTTTTTTTTTTTTTTTTTTTTTTTTTTTTTTTTTTTTTTTTTTTTTTTTTTTTTTTTTTTTTTTTTTTTTTTACGTTGTGCTGACCTTCGTTCTTTAAATGACGCTATCCCGAGAAGGACACATAAAGGCGAGCCGTAATGGCCTCATCTTCGGCAGGCTCCTCCGGTTTTTTTTTTCGGTTATTTCTCTGAGTTTTTTTTTTTTTTTTTATTTTTACGTTGTGCTGACCTTCGTTCTTTAAATGACGCTATCCCGAGAAGGACACATAAAGGCGAGCCGTAATGGCCTCATCTTCGGCAGGCTCCTCCGGTTTTTTTTTCGGTTATTTCTCTGAGTTTTTTTTTTTTTTTTTTTTTTTTTTTTTTTTTTTTTTTTTTTTACGTTGTGCTGACCTTCGTTCTTTAAATGACGCTATCCCGAGAAGGACACATAAAGGCGAGCCGTAATGGCCTCATCTTCGGCAGGCTCCTCCGGTTTCTTTTTTCGGTTATTTCTCTGAGTTTTTTTTTTTTTTTTTTTTTTTTTACGTTGTGCTGACCTTCGTTCTTTAAATGACGCTATCCCGAGAAGGACACATAAAGGCGAGCCGTAATGGCCTCATCTTCGGCAGGCTCCTCCGGTTTTTTTTTCGGTTATTTCTCAGAGTTTTTTTTTTCTTTACGTTGTGCTGACCTTCGTTCTTTAAATGACGCTATCCCGAGAAGGACACATAAAGGCGAGCCGTAATGGCCTCATCTTCGGCAGGCTCCTTCGGTTTTTTTTTTTTTTCGGTTATTTCTCTGAGTTTTTTTTTTTTTTATTTACGTTGTGCTGACCTTCGTTCTTTAAATGACGTTATCCCGAGAAGGACACATAAAGGCGAGCCGTAATGGCCTCATCTTCGGCAGGCTCCTCCGTTTTTTTTTTCGGTTATTTCTCAGAGTTTTTTTTTTCTTTACGTTGTGCTGACCTTCGTTCTTTAAATTACGCTATCCCGAGAAGGACACATAAAGGCGAGCCGTAATGGCCTCATCTTCGGCAGGCTCCTCCTGTTTTTTTTTCGGTTATTTCTCTGAGTTTTTTTTTTTTTTTTTTTTTTTTTTTTTTTTTTTTTTTTTTTTTTTTTTTTTTTTTTACGTTGTGCTGACCTTCGTTCTTTAAATGACGCTATCCCGAGAAGGACACATAAAGGCGAGCCGTAATGGCCTCATCTTCGGCAGGCTCCTCCGGTTTTTTTTTTTGGTTATTTCTCTGAGTTTTTTTTTTTTTTTTATTTTTACGTTGTGCTGACCTTCGTTCTTTAAATGACGCTATCCCGAGAAGGACACATAAAGGCGAGCCGTAATGGCCTCATCTTCGGCAGGCTCCTCCGGTTTTTTTTTCGGTTATTTCTCTGAGTTTTTTTTTTTTTTTTTTTTTTTTTTTTTTTTTTTTTTTTTTTTTTTTTTTTTTTTTTTTTACGTTGTGCTGACCTTCGTTCTTTAAATGACGCTATCCCGAGAAGGACACATAAAGGCGAGCCGTAATGGCCTCATCTTCGGCAGGCTCCTCCGGTTTCTTTTTTCGGTTATTTCTCTGAGTTTTTTTTTTTTTTTTTTTTTTACGTTGTGCTGACCTTCGTTCTTTAAATGACGCTATCCCGAGAAGGACACATAAAGGCGAGCCGTAATGGCCTCATCTTCGGCAAGCTCCTTCGGGTTTTTTTTTCGGTTATTTCTCTGAGTTTTTTTTTTTTATTTACGTTATGCTGACCTTCGTTCTTTAAATGACGCTATCCCGAGAAGGACACATAAAGGCGAGCCGTAATGGCCTCATCTTCGGCAGGCTCCTCCGGTTTTTTTTTTCGGTTATTTCTCTGAGTTTTTTTTTTTTATTTTTATTTTTACGTTGTGCTGACCTTCGTTCTTTAAATGACGCTATCCCGAGAAGGACACATAAAGGCGAGCCGTAATGGCCTCATCTTCGGCAGGCTCCTCCGGTTTTTTTTTCGGTTATTTCTCTGAGTTTTTTTTTTTTTTTTTTTTTTTTTTTTTTTTTTTTTTTTTTTTTTTTTTTTTTTTTACGTTGTGCTGACCTTCGTTCTTTAAATGACGCTATCCCGAGAAGGACACATAAAGGCGAGCCGTAATGGCCTCATCTTCGGCAGGCTCCTCCGGTTTCTTTTTTCGGTTATTTCTCTGAGTTTTTTTTTTTTTTTTTTTTTTTACGTTGTGCTGACCTTCGTTCTTTAAATGACGCTATCCCGAGAAGGACACATAAAGGCGAGCCGTAATGGCCTCATCTTCGGCAGGCTCCTCCGGTTTCTTTTTTCGGTTATTTCTCTGAGTTTTTTTTTTTTTTTTTTTTTTTTTTACGTTGTGCTGACCTTCGTTCTTTAAATGACGCTATCCCGAGAAGGACACATAAAGGCGAGCCGTAATGGCCTCATCTTCGGCAAGCTCCTTCGGGTTTTTTTTTCGGTTATTTCTCTGAGTTTTTTTTTTTTATTTACGTTATGCTGAACTTCGTTCTTTAAATGACGCTATCCCGAGAAGGACACATAAAGGCGAGCCGTAATGGCCTCATCTTCGGCAGGCTCCTCCGGTTTTTTTTTTCGGTTATTTCGCTGAGTTTTTTTTTTTTATTTTTATTTTTACGTTGTGCTGACCTTCGTTCTTTAAATGACGCTATCCCGAGAAGGACACATAAAGGCGAGCCGTAATGGCCTCATCTTCGGCAGGCTCCTCCGGTTTTTTTTTCGGTTATTTCTCTGAGTTTTTTTTTTTTTTTTTTTTTTTTTTTTTTTTTTTTTTACGTTGTGCTGACCTTCGTTCTTTAAATGACGCTATCCCGAGAAGGACACATAAAGGCGAGCCGTAATGGCCTCATCTTCGGCAGGCTCCTCCGGTTTCTTTTTTCGGTTATTTCTCTGAGTTTTTTTTTTTTTTTTTTTTTTTACGTTGTGCTGACCTTCGTTCTTTAAATGACGCTATCCCGAGAAGGACACATAAAGGCGAGCCGTAATGGCCTCATCTTCGGCAGGCTCCTCCGGTTTTTTTTTTCGGTTATTTCTCAGAGTTTTTTTTTTCTTTACGTTGTGCTGACCTTCGTTCTTTAAATGACGCTATCCCGAGAAGGACACATAAAGGCGAGCCGTAATGGCCTCATCTTCGGCAGGCTCCTTCGGTTTTTTTTTTTCGGTTATTTCTCTGAGTTTTTTTTTTTTTTATTTACGTTATGCTGACCTTCGTTCTTTAAATGACGCTATCCCGAGAAGGACACATAAAGGCGAGCCGTAATGGCCTCATCTTCGGCAGGCTCCTCTGGTTTTTTTTTCGGTTATTTCTCTGAGTTTTTTTTTTATATATATATATACGTTGTGCTGACCTTCGTTCTTTAAATGACGCTATTCCGAGAAGGACACATAAAGGCGAGCTGTAATGGCCTCATCTTCGGCAGGCTCCTCCGGTTTTTTTTTCGGTTTTTTCTCAGAGTTTTTTATTTTTTTATTTTTATTTTTTTTTTTATTTTTATTTTTTTTTTTTTACGTTGTGCTGACCTTCGTTCTTTAAATGACGCTATCCCGAGAAGGACACCTAAAGGCGAGCCGTAATGGCCTCATCTTTGGCAGGCTCCTCCGGTTTTTTTTTTCCGGTTATTTCTCAGAGGTTTTTTTTTTTTTTTTTTTTTTTTTTAACGTTGTGCTGACCTTCGTTCTTTAAATGACGCTATCCCGAGAAGGACACATAAAGGCGAGCTGTAATGGCCTCATCTTCGGCAGGCTCCTCCGGTTTTTTTTTCGGTTTTTTCTCAGAGTTTTTTATTTTTTTATTTTTATTTTTTTTTATTTTTTTTATTTTTTTTTTTACGTTGTGCTGACCTTCGTTCTTTAAATGACGCTATCCCGAGAAGGACACCTAAAGGCGAGCCGTAATGGCCTCATCTTTGGCAGGCTCCTCCGGTTTTTTATTTCCGGTTATTTCTCAGAGGTTTTTTTTTTTTTTTTTTTTTTTTTTTTTTTTTTTTTTTTTTTTTACGTTGTGCTGAACTTCGTTCTTTAAATGACGCTATCCCGAGAAGGACACCTAAAGGCGAGCCGTAATGGCCTCATCTTTGGCAGGCTCCTCCGGTTTTTTTTTTTCGGTTATTTCTCTGAGGTTTTTTTTTTTTTTTTTTTTTTTTACGTTGTGCTGACCTTCGTTTTTTAAATGACGCTATCCCGAGAAGGACACCTAAAGGCGAGCCGTAATGGCCTCATCTTTGGCAGGCTCCTCCGGTTTTTCTTTTCCGGTTATTTCTCAGAGGTTTTTTTTTTTTTTTTTTTTTTTTTTTTTTTTTTTTTTTTTTTTTTTTTTACGTTGTGCTGACCTTCGTTCTTTAAATGACGCTATCCCGAGAAGGACACATAAAGGCGAGCTGTAATGGCGTCATCTTCGGCAGGCTCCTCCGGTTTTTTTTTCGGTTTTTTCTCAGAGTTTTTTTTTTTTTTTTTATATTACGTTGTGCTGACCTTTGTTCTTTAAATGACGCTATCCCGAGAAGGACACATAAAGGCGAGCCGTAATGGCCTCATCTTCGGCAGGCTCCTCCATTTTTTTTTTCGGTTATTTCTCAGAGTTTTTTTTTTCTTTACGTTGGGCTGACCTTCGTTCTTTAAATGACGCTATCCCGAGAAGGACACATAAAGGCGAGCCGTAATGGCCTCATCTTCGGCAGGCTCCTCCGGTTTTTTTTTCGGTTATTTCTCAGAGTTTTTTTTTTCTTTACGTTGTGCTGACCTTCGTTCTTTAAATGACGCTATCCCGAGAAGGACACATAAAGGCGAGCCGTAATGGCCTCATCTTCGGCAGGCTCCTTCGGTTTTTTTTTTTTTTCGGTTATTTCTCTGAGTTTTTTTTTTTTTTATTTACGTTGTGCTGACCTTCGTTCTTTAAATGACGTTATCCCGAGAAGGACACATAAAGGCGAGCCGTAATGGCCTCATCTTCGGCAGGCTCCTCCGTTTTTTTTTTCGGTTATTTCTCAGAGTTTTTTTTTTTCTTTACGTTGTGCTGACCTTCGTTCTTTAAATGACGCTATCCCGAGAAGGACACATAAAGGCGAGCCGTAATGGCCTCATCTTCGGCAGGCTCCTCCTGTTTTTTTTTCGGTTATTTCTCTGAGTTTTTTTTTTTTTTTTTTTTTTTTTTTTTTTTTTTTACGTTGTGCTGACCTTCGTTCTTTAAATGACGCTATCCCGAGAAGGACACATAAAGGCGAGCCGTAATGGCCTCATCTTCGGCAGGCTCCTCCGGTTTTTTTTTTCGGTTATTTCTCTGAGTTTTTTTTTTTTTTATTTTTTTTTTTATTTTTTTATTTTATTTTTTTATTTTTTTTTTTTTTACGTTGTGCTGACCTTCGTTCTTTAAATGACGCTATCCCGAGAAGGACACATAAAGGCGAGCCGTAATGGCCTCATCTTCGGCAGGCTCCTCCGGTTTCTTTTTTCGGATATTTCTCTGAGTTTTTTTTTTTTTTTTTTTTTTTTACGTTGTGCTGACCTTCGTTCTTTAAATGACGCTATCCCGAGAAGGACACATAAAGGCGAGCCGTAATGGCCTCATCTTCGGCAGGCTCCTCCGGTTTTTTTTTTCGGTTATTTCTCAGAGTTTTTTTTTTTCTTTACGTTGTGCTGACCTTCGTTCTTTAAATGACGCTATCCCGAGAAGGACACATAAAGGCGAGCCGTAATGGCCTCATCTTCGGCAGGCTCCTTCGGTTTTTTTTTTTCGGTTATTTCTCTGAGTTTTTTTTTTTTTTTATTTACGTTGTGCTGACCTTCGTTCTTTAAATGACGTTATCCCGAGAAGGACACATAAAGGCGAGCCGTAATGGCCTCATCTTCGGCAGGCTCCTCCGTTTTTTTTTTCGGTTATTTCTCAGAGTTTTTTTTTTCTTTACGTTGTGCTGACCTTCGTTCTTTAAATGACGCTATCCCGAGAAGGACACATAAAGGCGAGCCGTAATGGCCTCATCTTCGGCAGGCTCCTCCTGTTTTTTTTTTCGGTTATTTCTCTGAGTTTTTTTTTTTTTTTTATTTTTACGTTGTGCTGACCTTCGTTCTTTAAATGACGCTATCCCGAGAAGGACACATAAAGGCGAGCCGTAATGGCCTCATCTTCGGCAGGCTCCTCCGGTTTTTTTTTCGGTTATTTCTCTGAGTTTTTTTTTTTTTTTTTTTTTTTTTTTTTTTTTTTTACGTTGTGCTGACCTTCGTTCTTTAAATGACGCTATCCCGAGAAGGACACATAAAGGCGAGCCGTAATGGCCTCATCTTCGGCAGGCTCCTCCGGTTTCTTTTTTCGGTTATTTCTCTGAGTTTTTTTTTTTTTTTTTTTTACGTTGTGCTGACCTTCGTTCTTTAAATGACGCTATCCCGAGAAGGACACATAAAGGCGAGCCGTAATGGCCTCATCTTCGGCAGGCTCCTCCGGTTTTTTTTTTCGGTTATTTCTCAGAGTTTTTTTTTTCTTTACGTTGTGCTGACCTTCGTTCTTTAAATGACGCTATCCCGAGAAGGACACATAAAGGCGAGCCGTAATGGCCTCATCTTCGGCAGGCTCCTTCGGTTTTTTTTTTCGGTTATTTCTCTGAGTTTTTTTTTTTTTTATTTACGTTATGCTGACCTTCGTTCTTTAAATGACGCTATCCCGAGAAGGACACATAAAGGCGAGCCGTAATGGCCTCATCTTCGGCAGGCTCCTCTGGTTTTTTTTTCGGTTATTTCTGTGAGTTTTTTTTTTTATATATATATATATACGTTGTGCTGACCTTCGTTCTTTAAATGACGCTATTCCGAGAAGGACACATAAAGGCGAGCTGTAATGGCCTCATCTTCGGCAGGCTCCTCCGGTTTTTTTTTCGGTTTTTTCTCAGAGTTTTTTATTTTTTTATTTTTATTTTTTTTTTTTTACGTTGTGCTGACCTTCGTTCTTTAAATGACGCTATCCCGAGAAGGACACCTAAAGGCGAGCCGTAATGGCCTCATCTTTGGCAGGCTCCTCCGGTTTTTTTTTTCCGGTTATTTCTCAGAGGTTTTTTTTTTTTTTTTTTTTTTAACGTTGTGCTGACCTTCGTTCTTTAAATGACGCTATCCCGAGAAGGACACATAAAGGCGAGCTGTAATGGCCTCATCTTCGGCAGGCTCCTCCGGTTTTTTTTTCGGTTTTTTCTCAAAGTTTTTTATTTTTTTATTTTTATTTTTTTTTATTTTTTTTATTTTTTTTTTTACGTTGTGCTGACCTTCGTTCTTTAAATGACGCTATCCCGAGAAGGACACCTAAAGGCGAGCCGTAATGGCCTCATCTTTGGCAGGCTCCTCCGGTTTTTTTTTTTCGGTTATTTCTCTGAGGTTTTTTTTTTTTTTTTTTTTTTTTTTACGTTGTGCTGACCTTCGTTTTTTAAATGACGCTATCCCGAGAAGGACACCTAAAGGCGAGCCGTAATGGCCTCATCTTTGGCAGGCTCCTCCGGTTTTTTTTTTCGGTTATTTCTCAGAGGTTTTTTTTTTTTTTTTTTTTTTTTTTTTTTTTTTTTTTTTTACGTTGTGCTGACCTTCGTTCTTTAAATGACGCTATCCCGAGAAGGACACCTAAAGGCGAGCCGTAATGGCCTCATCTTTGGCAGGCTCCTCCGGTTTTTCTTTTCCGGTTATTTCTCAGAGGTTTTTTTTTTTTTTTTTTTTTTTTTTTTTTTTTTTTTTTTACGTTGTGCTGACCTTCGTTCTTTAAATGACGCTATCCCGAGAAGGACACATAAAGGCGAGCTGTAATGGCGTCATCTTCGGCAGGCTCCTCCGGTTTTTTTTTTCGGTTTTTTCTCAGAGTTTTTTTTTTTTTTTATATTACGTTGTGCTGACCTTTGTTCTTTAAATGACGCTATCCCGAGAAGGACACATAAAGGCGAGCCGTAATGGCCTCATCTTCGGCAGGCTCCTCCATTTTTTTTTTCGGTTATTTCTCAGAGTTTTTTTTTTTCTTTACGTTGGGCTGACCTTCGTTCTTTAAATGACGCTATCCCGAGAAGGACACATAAAGGCGAGCCGTAATGGCCTCATCTTCGGCAGGCTCCTCCGGTTTTTTTTTTCGGTTATTTCTCTGAGTTTTTTTTTTTTTTTTTTTTATATATACGTTGTGCTGACCTTCGTTCTTTAAATGACGCTATCCCGAGAAGGACACATAAAGGCGAGCTGTAATGGCCTCATCTTCGGCAGGCTCCTCCAGTTTTTTTTTCGGTTATTTCTCTGAGGTTTTTTTTTTTTTTTTATATTGTGCTGACCTACGTTCTTTAAATGACGCTATCCCGAGAAGGACACATAAAGGCGAGCCGTAATGGCCTCATCTTCGGCAAGCTCCTCCGGTTTTTTTTTTCGGTTATTTCTCTGAGTTTTTTTTTTTTTATTATTTTTTTATTATTTTTTTATTTTTTTTTTTACGTTGTGCTGACCTTCGTTCTTTAAATGACGCTATCCCGAGAAGGACACATAAAGGCGAGCCGTAATGGCCTCATCTTCGGCAGGCTCCTCCGGTTTTTTTTTTCGGTTATTTCTCTGAGTTTTTTTTTTTTTTTTTTTTAGGTTGTGCTGACCTTCGTTCTTTAAATGACGCTATCCCGAGAAGGACAAATAAAGGCGAGCCGTAATGGCCTCATCATCGGCAGGCTCCTCCGGTTTTTTTTTTTCGGTTATTTCTCAGAGTTTTTTTTTTTTCCTTTACGTTGTGCTGACCTTCGTTCTTTAAATGACGCTATCCCGAGAAGGACACATAAAGGCGAGCCGTAATGGCCTCATCTTCGGCAGGCTCCTTCGGTTTTTTTTTTTCGGTTATTTCTCTGAGTTTTTTTTTTATTTACGTTGTGCTGACCTTCGTTCTTTAAATGACGTTATCCCGAGAAGGACACATAAAGGCGAGCCGTAATGGCCTCATCTTCGGCAAGCTCCTCCGTTTTTTTTTTCGGTTATTTCTCTGAGTTTTTTTTTTTTTTTTTTTACGTTGTGCTGACCTTCGTTCTTTAAATGACGCTATCCCGAGAAGGACACCTAAAGGCGAGCCATAATGGCCTCATCTTTGGCAGGCTCCTCCGGTTTTTTTTTTCGGTTATTTCTCAGAGGTTTTTTTTTTTTTTATTTACGTTGTGCTTACCTTCGTTCTTTAAATGACGTTATCCCGAGAAGGACACATAAAGGCGAGCCGTAATGGCCTCATCTTCGGCAGGCTCCTCCGTTTTTTTTTTCGGTTATTTCTCAGAGTTTTTTTTTTCTTTACGTTGTGCTGACCTTCGTTCTTTAAATGACGCTATCCCGAGAAGGACACATAAAGGCGAGCCGTAATGGCCTCATCTTCGGCAGGCTCCTCCTGTTTTTTTTTTCGGTTATTTCTCTGAGTTTTTTTTTTTTTTTTATTTTTACGTTGTGCTGACCTTCGTTCTTTAAATGACGCTATCCCGAGAAGGACACATAAAGGCGAGCCGTAATGGCCTCATCTTCGGCAGGCTCCTCCGGTTTTTTTTTCGGTTATTTCTCTGAGTTTTTTTTTTTTTTTTTTTTTTTTTTTTTTTTTTTTTTTTTAGGTTGTGCTGACCTTCGTTCTTTAAATGACGCTATCCCGAGAAGGACAAATAAAGGCGAGCCGTAATGGCCTCATCATCGGCAGGCTCCTCCGGTTTTTTTTTTTCGGTTATTTCTCAGAGTTTTTTTTTTTCCTTTACGTTGTGCTGACCTTCGTTCTTTAAATGACGCTATCCCGAGAAGGACACATAAAGGCGAGCCGTAATGGCCTCATCTTCGGCAGGCTCCTTCGGTTTTTTTTTTTCGGTTATTTCTCTGAGTTTTTTTTTTATTTACGTTGTGCTGACCTTCGTTCTTTAAATGACGTTATCCCGAGAAGGACACATAAAGGCGAGCCGTAATGGCCTCATCTTCGGCAGGCTCCTCCGTTTTTTTTTTCGGTTATTTCTCAGAGTTTTTTTTTTCTTTACGTTGTGCTGACCTTCGTTCTTTAAATGACGCTATCCCGAGAAGGACACATAAAGGCGAGCCGTAATGGCCTCATCTTCGGCAGGCTCCTCCTGTTTTTTTTTCGGTTATTTCTCTGAGTTTTTTTTTTTTTTTTTTTTTTTTTTTTTTTTTTTTTTTTTTTTTTTTTTTTTTTTTTTTTTTACGTTGTGCTGACCTTCGTTCTTTAAATGACGCTATCCCGAGAAGGACACATAAAGGCGAGCCGTAATGGCCTCATCTTCGGCAGGCTCCTCCGGTTTTTTTTTTCGGTTATTTCTCTGAGTTTTTTTTTTTTTTTATTTTTTTTTTTTTATTTTTTTATTTTATTTTTTTATTTTTTTTTTTTTTACGTTGTGCTGACCTTCGTTCTTTAAATGACGCTATCCCGAGAAGGACACATAAAGGCGAGCCGTAATGGCCTCATCTTCGGCAGGCTCCTCCGGTTTCTTTTTTCGGATATTTCTCTGAGTTTTTTTTTTTTTTTTTTTTTTTACGTTGTGCTGACCTTCGTTCTTTAAATGACGCTATCCCGAGAAGGACACATAAAGGCGAGCCGTAATGGCCTCATCTTCGGCAGGCTCCTTCGGGTTTTTTTTCCGGTTATTTCTCTGAGTTTTTTTTTTTTTATTTACGTTATGCTGACCTTCGTTCTTTAAATGACGCTATCCCGAGAAGGACACATAAAGGCGAGCCGTAATGGCCTCATCTTCGGCAGGCTCCTCCGGTTTTTTTTTTCGGTTATTTCTCAGAGTTTTTTTTTTTCTTTACGTTGTGCTGACCTTCGTTCTTTAAATGACGCTATCCCGAGAAGGACACATAAAGGCGAGCCGTAATGGCCTCATCTTCGGCAGGCTCCTTCGGTTTTTTTTTTTCGGTTATTTCTCTGAGTTTTTTTTTTTTTTTATTTACGTTGTGCTGACCTTCGTTCTTTAAATGACGTTATCCCGAGAAGGACACATAAAGGCGAGCCGTAATGGCCTCATCTTCGGCAGGCTCCTCCGTTTTTTTTTTCGGTTATTTCTCAGAGTTTTTTTTTTTCTTTACGTTGTGCTGACCTTCGTTCTTTAAATGACGCTATCCCGAGAAGGACACATAAAGGCGAGCCGTAATGGCCTCATCTTCGGCAGGCTCCTCCTG
>NC_142435.1:66740000-66780000 GCF_059453495.1 Arachis ipaensis
TGACGCTATCCCGAGAAGGACACATAAAGGCGAGCCGTAATGGCCTCATCTTCGGCAGGCTCCTCCGGTTTTTTTTTTCGGTTATTTCTCTGAGTTTTTTTTTTTTTTTTTTTTATATATACGTTGTGCTGACCTTCGTTCTTTAAATGACGCTATCCCGAGAAGGACACATAAAGGCGAGCTGTAATGGCCTCATCTTCGGCAGGCTCCTCCAGTTTTTTTTTCGGTTATTTCTCTGAGGTTTTTTTTTTTTTTTTATATTGTGCTGACCTACGTTCTTTAAATGACGCTATCCCGAGAAGGACACATAAAGGCGAGCCGTAATGGCCTCATCTTCGGCAAGCTCCTCCGGTTTTTTTTTTCGGTTATTTCTCTGAGTTTTTTTTTTTTTATTATTTTTTTATTATTTTTTTATTTTTTTTTTTACGTTGTGCTGACCTTCGTTCTTTAAATGACGCTATCCCGAGAAGGACACATAAAGGCGAGCCGTAATGGCCTCATCTTCGGCAGGCTCCTCCGGTTTTTTTTTTCGGTTATTTCTCTGAGTTTTTTTTTTTTTTTTTTTAGGTTGTGCTGACCTTCGTTCTTTAAATGACGCTATCCCGAGAAGGACAAATAAAGGCGAGCCGTAATGGCCTCATCATCGGCAGGCTCCTCCGGTTTTTTTTTTTCGGTTATTTCTCAGAGTTTTTTTTTTTCCTTTACGTTGTGCTGACCTTCGTTCTTTAAATGACGCTATCCCGAGAAGGACACATAAAGGCGAGCCGTAATGGCCTCATCTTCGGCAGGCTCCTTCGGTTTTTTTTTTTCGGTTATTTCTCTGAGTTTTTTTTTTATTTACGTTGTGCTGACCTTCGTTCTTTAAATGACGTTATCCCGAGAAGGACACATAAAGGCGAGCCGTAATGGCCTCATCTTCGGCAAGCTCCTCCGTTTTTTTTTTCGGTTATTTCTCTGAGTTTTTTTTTTTTTTTTTTTACGTTGTGCTGACCTTCGTTCTTTAAATGACGCTATCCCGAGAAGGACACCTAAAGGCGAGCCATAATGGCCTCATCTTTGGCAGGCTCCTCCGGTTTTTTTTTCGGTTATTTCTCAGAGGTTTTTTTTTTTTTTTATTTACGTTGTGCTTACCTTCGTTCTTTAAATGACGTTATCCCGAGAAGGACACATAAAGGCGAGCCGTAATGGCCTCATCTTCGGCAGGCTCCTCCGTTTTTTTTTTCGGTTATTTCTCAGAGTTTTTTTTTTCTTTACGTTGTGCTGACCTTCGTTCTTTAAATGACGCTATCCCGAGAAGGACACATAAAGGCGAGCCGTAATGGCCTCATCTTCGGCAGGCTCCTCCTGTTTTTTTTTTCGGTTATTTCTCTGAGTTTTTTTTTTTTTTATTTTTACGTTGTGCTGACCTTCGTTCTTTAAATGACGCTATCCCGAGAAGGACACATAAAGGCGAGCCGTAATGGCCTCATCTTCGGCAGGCTCCTCCGGTTTTTTTTTCGGTTATTTCTCTGAGTTTTTTTTTTTTTTTTTTTTTTTTTTTTTTTTTTTTTTTTTTTTTTACGTTGTGCTGACCTTCGTTCTTTAAATGACGCTATCCCGAGAAGGACACATAAAGGCGAGCCGTAATGGCCTCATCTTCGGCAGGCTCCTCCGGTTTCTTTTTTCGGTTATTTCTCTGAGTTTTTTTTTTTTTTTTTTTACGTTGTGCTGACCTTCGTTCTTTAAATGACGCTATCCCGAGAAGGACACATAAAGGCGAGCCGTAATGGCCTCATCTTCGGCAGGCTCCTCCGGTTTTTTTTTTCGGTTATTTCTCAGAGTTTTTTTTTTCTTTACGTTGTGCTGACCTTCGTTCTTTAAATGACGCTATCCCGAGAAGGACACATAAAGGCGAGCCGTAATGGCCTCATCTTCGGCAGGCTCCTTCGGTTTTTTTTTTCGGTTATTTCTCTGAGTTTTTTTTTTTTTTATTTACGTTATGCTGACCTTCGTTCTTTAAATGACGCTATCCCGAGAAGGACACATAAAGGCGAGCCGTAATGGCCTCATCTTCGGCAGGCTCCTCTGGTTTTTTTTTCGGTTATTTCTGTGAGTTTTTTTTTTTATATATATATATACGTTGTGCTGACCTTCGTTCTTTAAATGACGCTATTCCGAGAAGGACACATAAAGGCGAGCTGTAATGGCCTCATCTTCGGCAGGCTCCTCCGGTTTTTTTTTCGGTTTTTTCTCAGAGTTTTTTATTTTTTTATTTTTATTTTTTTTTTTTTACGTTGTGCTGACCTTCGTTCTTTAAATGACGCTATCCCGAGAAGGACACCTAAAGGCGAGCCGTAATGGCCTCATCTTTGGCAGGCTCCTCCGGTTTTTTTTTTCCGGTTATTTCTCAGAGGTTTTTTTTTTTTTTTTTTAACGTTGTGCTGACCTTCGTTCTTTAAATGACGCTATCCCGAGAAGGACACATAAAGGCGAGCTGTAATGGCCTCATCTTCGGCAGGCTCCTCCGGTTTTTTTTTCGGTTTTTTCTCAAAGTTTTTTATTTTTTTATTTTTATTTTTTTTTATTTTTTTTATTTTTTTTTTTACGTTGTGCTGACCTTCGTTCTTTAAATGACGCTATCCCGAGAAGGACACCTAAAGGCGAGCCGTAATGGCCTCATCTTTGGCAGGCTCCTCCGGTTTTTTATTTCCGGTTATTTCTCAGAGGTTTTTTTTTTTTTTTTTTTTTTTTTTTTTTTTTTTTTTTACGTTGTGCTGACCTTCGTTCTTTAAATGACGCTATCCCGAGAAGGACACCTAAAGGCGAGCCGTAATGGCCTCATCTTTGGCAGGCTCCTCCGGTTTTTTTTTTTCGGTTATTTCTCTGAGGTTTTTTTTTTTTTTTTTTTTTTTTTACGTTGTGCTGACCTTCGTTTTTTAAATGACGCTATCCCGAGAAGGACACCTAAAGGCGAGCCGTAATGGCCTCATCTTTGGCAGGCTCCTCCGGTTTTTTTTTTCGGTTATTTCTCAGAGGTTTTTTTTTTTTTTTTTTTTTTTTTTTTTTTTTTTTTTTTTACGTTGTGCTGACCTTCGTTCTTTAAATGACGCTATCCCGAGAAGGACACCTAAAGGCGAGCCGTAATGGCCTCATCTTTGGCAGGCTCCTCCGGTTTTTCTTTTCCGGTTATTTCTCAGAGGTTTTTTTTTTTTTTTTTTTTTTTTTTTTTTTTTTTTTTTACGTTGTGCTGACCTTCGTTCTTTAAATGACGCTATCCCGAGAAGGACACATAAAGGCGAGCTGTAATGGCGTCATCTTCGGCAGGCTCCTCCGGTTTTTTTTTCGGTTTTTTCTCAGAGTTTTTTTTTTTTTTTTATATTACGTTGTGCTGACCTTTGTTCTTTAAATGACGCTATCCCGAGAAGGACACATAAAGGCGAGCCGTAATGGCCTCATCTTCGGCATGCTCCTCCATTTTTTTTTCGGTTATTTCTCAGAGTTTTTTTTTTCTTTACGTTGGGCTGACCTTCGTTCTTTAAATGACGCTATCCCGAGAAGGACACATAAAGGCGAGCCGTAATGGCCTCATCTTCGGCAGGCTCCTCCGGTTTTTTTTTTCGGTTATTTCTCTGAGTTTTTTTTTTTTTTTTTTATATATACGTTGTGCTGACCTTCGTTCTTTAAATGACGCTATCCCGAGAAGGACACATAAAGGCGAGCTGTAATGGCCTCATCTTCGGCAGGCTCCTCCAGTTTTTTTTTCGGTTATTTCTCTGAGGTTTTTTTTTTTTTTTATATTGTGCTGACCTACGTTCTTTAAATGACGCTATCCCGAGAAGGACACATAAAGGCGAGCCGTAATGGCCTCATCTTCGGCAAGCTCCTCCGGTTTTTTTTTTCGGTTATTTCTCTGAGTTTTTTTTTTTTTATTATTTTTTTATTATTTTTTTATTTTTTTTTTTACGTTGTGCTGACCTTCGTTCTTTAAATGACGCTATCCCGAGAAGGACACATAAAGGCGAGCCGTAATGGCCTCATCTTCGGCAGGCTCCTCCGGTTTTTTTTTTCGGTTATTTCTCTGAGTTTTTTTTTTTTTTTTTTTAGGTTGTGCTGACCTTCGTTCTTTAAATGACGCTATCCCGAGAAGGACAAATAAAGGCGAGCCGTAATGGCCTCATCATCGGCAGGCTCCTCCGGTTTTTTTTTTTCGGTTATTTCTCAGAGTTTTTTTTTTTCCTTTACGTTGTGCTGACCTTCGTTCTTTAAATGACGCTATCCCGAGAAGGACACATAAAGGCGAGCCGTAATGGCCTCATCTTCGGCAGGCTCCTTCGGTTTTTTTTTTTCGGTTATTTCTCTGAGTTTTTTTTTTATTTACGTTGTGCTGACCTTCGTTCTTTAAATGACGTTATCCCGAGAAGGACACATAAAGGCGAGCCGTAATGGCCTCATCTTCGGCAAGCTCCTCCGTTTTTTTTTTCGGTTATTTCTCTGAGTTTTTTTTTTTTTTTTTTTACGTTGTGCTGACCATCGTTCTTTAAATGACGCTATCCCGAGAAGGACACATAAAGGCGAGCCGTAATGGCCTCATCTTCGGCAGGCTCCTCCGGTTTTTTTTTTCGGTTATTTCTCTGAGTTTTTTTTTTTTCGTTGTGCTGACCTTCGTTCTTTAAATGACGCTATCCCGAGAAGGACACATAAAGGCGAGCCGTAATGGCCTCATCTTCGGCAGGCTCCTCCGGTTTTTTTTTTTTGTTATTTCTCAGAGTTTTTTTTTTTTTTATTTACGTTGTGCTGACCTTCGTTCTTTAAATGACGCTATCCCGAGAAGGACACATAAAGGCGAGCCGTAATGGCCTCATCTTCGGCAGGCTCCTCCGACTTTTTTTTCGGTTATTTGTCAGAGTTTTTTTTTTTTTCTTTACGTTGTGCTGACCTTCGTTCTTTAAATGACGCTATCCCGAGAAGGACACATAAAGGCGAGCCGTAATGGCCTCATCTTCGGCAGGCTCCTCCGGTTTTTTTTCGGTTATTTCTCAGAGTTTTTTTTTTTTCTTTACGTTGTGCTGACCTTCGTCCTTTAAATGACGCTATCCCGAGAAGGACACATAAAGGCGAGCCGTAATGGCCTCATCTTTGGCAGGCTCCTCCGGTTTTTTTTTTCGGTTATTTCTCAGAGGTTTTTTTTTTTTTTTTATTTACGTTGTGCTGACCTTCGTTCTTTAAATGACGTTATCCCGAGAAGGACACATAAAGGCGAGCCGTAATGGCCTCATCTTCGGCAGGCTCCTCCGTTTTTTTTTTCGGTTATTTCTCAGAGTTTTTTTTTTCTTTACGTTGTGCTGACCTTCGTTCTTTAAATGACGCTATCCCGAGAAGGACACATAAAGGCGAGCCGTAATGGCCTCATCTTCGGCAGGCTCCTCCGGTTTTTTTTTTCGGTTATTTCTCTGAGTTTTTTTTTTTTTTTTTTTTTTTTTTTTTTTTTACGTTGTGCTGACCTTCGTTCTTTAAATGACGCTATCCCGAGAAGGACAAATAAAGGCGAGCCGTAATGGCCTCATCTTCGGCAGGCTCCTCCGGTTTTTTTTTCGGTTATTTCTCAGAGTTTTTTTTTCTTTACGTTGTGCTGACCTTCGTTCTTTAAATGACGCTATCCCGAGAAGGACACATAAAGGCGAGCCGTAATGGCCTCATCTTCGGCAGGCTCCTTCGGTTTTTTTTTTTTCGGTTATTTCTCTGAGTTTTTTTTTTTTTTTATTTACGTTGTGCTGACCTTCGTTCTTTAAATGACGTTATCCCGAGAAGGACACATAAAGGCGAGCCGTAATGGCCTCATCTTCGGCAGGCTCCTCCGTTTTTTTTTTCGGTTATTTCTCAGAGTTTTTTTTTTCTTTACGTTGTGCTGACCTTCGTTCTTTAAATGACGCTATCCCGAGAAGGACACATAAAGGCGAGCCGTAATGGCCTCATCTTCGGCAGGCTCCTCCTGTTTTTTTTTTCGGTTATTTCTCTGAGTTTTTTTTTTTTTTTATTTTTTTTTACGTTGTGCTGACCTTCGTTCTTTAAATGACGCTATCCCGAGAAGGACATATAAAGGCGAGCCGTAATGGCCTCATCTTCGGCAGGCTCCTCCGGTTTTTTTTTTCGGTTATTTCTCTGAGTTTTTTTTTTTTTTTATTTTTACGTTGTGCTGACCTTCGTTCTTTAAATGACGCTATCCCGAGAAGGACACATAAAGGCGAGCCGTAATGGCCTCATCTTCGGCAGGCTCCTCCGGTTTTTTTTTTCGGTTATTTCTCTGAGTTTTTTTTTTTTTTTTACGTTGTACTGACCATCGTTCTTTAAATGACGCTATCCCGAGAAGGACACCTAAAGGCGAGCCATAATGGCCTCATCTTTGGCAGGCTCCTCCGGTTTTTTTTTTCGGTTATTTCTCAGAGGTTTTTTTTTTTTTTTTTATTTACGTTGTGCTGACCTTCGTTCTTTAAATGACGTTATCCCGAGAAGGACACATAAAGGCGAGCCGTAATGGCCTCATCTTCGGCAGGCTCCTCCGTTTTTTTTTTCGGTTATTTCTCAGAGTTTTTTTTTTCTTTACGTTGTGCTGACCTTCGTTCTTTAAATGACGCTATCCCGAGAAGGACACATAAAGGCGAGCCGTAATGGCCTCATCTTCGGCAGGCTCCTCCGGTTTTTTTTTTCGGTTATTTCTCTGAGTTTTTTTTTTTTTTTTTTTTTTTTTTTTACGTTGTGCTGACCTTCGTTCTTTAAATGACGCTATCCCGAGAAGGACAAATAAAGGCGAGCCGTAATGGCCTCATCTTCGGCAGGCTCCTCCGGTTTTTTTTTCGGTTATTTCTCAGAGTTTTTTTTTCTTTACGTTGTGCTGACCTTCGTTCTTTAAATGACGCTATCCCGAGAAGGACACATAAAGGCGAGCCGTAATGGCCTCATCTTCGGCAGGCTCCTTCGGTTTTTTTTTTTTCGGTTATTTCTCTGAGTTTTTTTTTTTTTTTATTTACGTTGTGCTGACCTTCGTTCTTTAAATGACGTTATCCCGAGAAGGACACATAAAGGCGAGCCGTAATGGCCTCATCTTCGGCAGGCTCCTCCGTTTTTTTTTTCGGTTATTTCTCAGAGTTTTTTTTTTCTTTACGTTGTGCTGACCTTCGTTCTTTAAATGACGCTATCCCGAGAAGGACACATAAAGGCGAGCCGTAATGGCCTCATCTTCGGCAGGCTCCTCCTGTTTTTTTTTTCGGTTATTTCTCTGAGTTTTTTTTTTTTTATTTTTTTTTACGTTGTGCTGACCTTCGTTCTTTAAATGACGCTATCCCGAGAAGGACACATAAAGGCGAGCCGTAATGGCCTCATCTTCGGCAGGCTCCTCCGGTTTTTTTTTTCGGTTATTTCTCTGAGTTTTTTTTTTTTTTTTATTTTTACGTTGTGCTGACCTTCGTTCTTTAAATGACGCTATCCCGAGAAGGACACATAAAGGCGAGCCGTAATGGCCTCATCTTCGGCAGGCTCCTCCGGTTTTTTTTTCGGTTATTTCTCTGAGTTTTTTTTTTTTTTTTTTTTTTTTTTTTTTTTTTTTTTTTTTTTTTTTTTTTTTTTTTTTTTTTTTTTTTTTTTTTACGTTGTGGTGACCTTCGTTCTTTAAATGACGCTATCCCGAGAAGGACACATAAAGGCGAGCCGTAATGGCCTCATCTTCGGCAGGCTCCTCCGGTTTCTTTTTTCGGTTATTTCTCTGAGTTTTTTTTTTTTTTTTTTTTTTACGATGTGCTGACCTTCGTTCTTTAAATGACGCTATCCCGAGAAGGACACATAAAGGCGAGCCGTAATGGCCTCATCTTCGGCAGGCTCCTCCGGTTTTTTTTTTCGGTTATTTCTCAGAGTTTTTTTTTTCTTTACGTTGTGCTGACCTTCGTTCTTTAAATGACGCTATCCCGAGAAGGACACATAAAGGCGAGCCGTAATGGCCTCATCTTCGGCAGGCTCCTTCGGTTTTTTTTTTCGGTTATTTCTCTGAGTTTTTTTTTTTTTATCTACGTTATGCTGACCTTCGTTCTTTAAATGACGCTATCCCGAGAAGGACACATAAAGGCGAGCCGTAATGGCCTCATCTTCGGCAGGCTCCTCTGGTTTTTTTTTCGGTTATTTCTCTGAGTTTTATATATATATATATATATATACGTTGTGCTGACCTTCGTTCTTTAAATGACGCTATTCCGAGAAGGACACATAAAGGCGAGCTGTAATGGCCTCATCTTCGGCAGGCTCCTCCGGTTTTTTTTTCGGTTTTTTCTCAGAGTTTTTTATTTTTTTATTTTTATTTTTTTTTTTATTTTTATTTTTTTTTTTTACGTTGTGCTGACCTTCGTTCTTTAAATGACGCTATCCCGAGAAGGACACCTAAAGGCGAGCCGTAATGGCCTCATCTTTGGCAGGCTCCTCCGGTTTTTTTTTTCCGGTTATTTCTCAGAGGTTTTTTTTTTTTTTTTTTTTTAACGTTGTGCTGACCTTCGTTCTTTAAATGACGCTATCCCGAGAAGGACACATAAAGGCGAGCTGTAATGGCCTCATCTTCGGCAGGCTCCTCCAGTTTTTTTTTCGGTTTTTTCTCAGAGTTTTTTATTTTTTTATTTTTATTTTTTTTTATTTTTTTTATTTTTTTTTTTACGTTGTGCTGACCTTCGTTCTTTAAATGACGCTATCCCGAGAAGGACACCTAAAGGCGAGCCGTAATGGCCTCATCTTTGGCAGGCTCCTCCGGTTTTTTATTTCCGGTTATTTCTCAGAGGTTTTTTTTTTTTTTTTTTTTTTTTTTTTTTTTTTTTTTTTTTTTTTTTTTTTTTTTTTTTACGTTGTGCTGACCTTCGTTCTTTAAATGACGCTATCCCGAGAAGGACACCTAAAGGCGAGCCGTAATGGCCTCATCTTTGGCAGGCTCCTCCGGTTTTTTTTTTTCGGTTATTTCTCTGAGGTTTTTTTTTTTTTTTTTTTTTTTACGTTGTGCTGACCTTCGTTTTTTAAATGACGCTATCCCGAGAAGGACACCTAAAGGCGAGCCGTAATGGCCTCATCTTTGGCAGGCTCCTCCGGTTTTTTTTTTCGGTTATTTCTCAGAGGTTTTTTTTTTTTTTTTTTTTTTTTTTTTTTTACGTTGTGCTGACCTTCGTTCTTTAAATGACGCTATCCCGAGAAGGACACCTAAAGGCGAGCCGTAATGGCCTCATCTTTGGCAGGCTCCTCCGGTTTTTCTTTTCCGGTTATTTCTCAGAGGTTTTTTTTTTTTTTTTTTTTTTTTTTTTTTTTTACGTTGTGCTGACCTTCGTTCTTTAAATGACGCTATCCCGAGAAAGACACATAAAGGCGAGCTGTAATGGCGTCATCTTCGGCAGGCTCCTCCGGTTTTTTTTCGGTTTTTTCTCAGAGTTTTTTTTTTCTTTACGTTGGGCTGACCTTCGTTCTTTAAATGACGCTATCCCGAGAAGGACACATAAAGGCGAGCCGTAATGGCCTCATCTTCGGCAGGCTCCTCCGGTTTTTTTTTCGGTTATTTCTCAGAGTTTTTTTTTTCTTTACGTTGTGCTGACCTTCGTTCTTTAAATGACGCTATCCCGAGAAGGACACATAAAGGCGAGCCGTAATGGCCTCATCTTCGGCACGCTCCTTCGGTTTTTTTTTTTTTTTCGGTTATTTCTCTGAGTTTTTTTTTTTTATTTACGTTGTGCTGACCTTCGTTCTTTAAATGACGTTATCCCGAGAAGGACACATAAAGGCGAGCCGTAATGGCCTCATCTTCGGCAGGCTCCTCCGTTTTTTTTTTCGGTTATTTCTCAGAGTTTTTTTTTTCTTTACGTTGTGCTGACCTTCGTTCTTTAAATGACGCTATCCCGAGAAGGACACATAAAGGCGAGCCGTAATGGCCTCATCTTCGGCAGGCTCCTCCTGTTTTTTTTTTCGGTTATTTCTCTGAGTTTTTTTTTTTTTTTTTTTTTTTTTTTTTTTTTTTTTTTTTTTTTTTTTTTTTTTTTTTTTTTTTTACGTTGTGCTGACCTTCGTTCTTTAAATGACGCTATCCCGAGAAGGACACATAAAGGCGAGCCGTAATGGCCTCATCTTCGGCAGGCTCCTCCGGTTTTTTTTTTCGGTTATTTCTCTGAGTTTTTTTTTTTTTATTTTTACGTTGTGCTGACCTTCGTTCTTTAAATGACGCTATCCCGAGAAGGACACATAAAGACGAGCCGTAATGGCCTCATCTTCGGCAGGCTCCTCCGGTTTTTTTTTCGGTTATTTCTCTGAGTATTTTTTTTTTTTTTTTTTTTTTTTTTTTATTTTTTTTTTTTTTTTTTTTTTTTTTTACGTTGTGCTGACCTTCGTTCTTTAAATGACGCTATCCCGAGAAGGACACATAAAGGCGAGCCGTAATGGCCTCATCTTCGGCAGGCTCCTCCGGTTTCTTTTTTCGGTTATTTCTCTGAGTTTTTTTTTTTTTTTTTTTTACGTTGTGCTGACCTTCGTTCTTTAAATGACGCTATCCCGAGAAGGACACATAAAGGCGAGCCGTAATGGCCTCATCTTCGGCAGGCTCCTTCGGGTTTTTTTTTCGGTTATTTCTCTGAGTTTTTTTTTTTTATTTACGTTATGCTGACCTTCGTTCTTTAAATGACGCTATCCCGAGAAGGACACATAAAGGCGAGCCGTAATGGCCTCATCTTCGGCAGGCTCCTCCGGTTTTTTTTTTCGGTTATTTCTCAGAGTTTTTTTTTTCTTTACGTTGTGCTGACCTTCGTTCTTTAAATGACGCTATCCCGAGAAGGACACATAAAGGCGAGCCGTAATGGCCTCATCTTCGGCAGGCTCCTTCGGTTTTTTTTTTTTCGGTTATTTCTCTGAGTTTTTTTTTTTTTTTATTTACGTTGTGCTGACCTTCGTTCTTTAAATGACGTTATCCCGAGAAGGACACATAAAGGCGAGCCGTAATGGCCTCATCTTCGGCAGGCTCCTCCGTTTTTTTTTTCGGTTATTTCTCAGAGTTTTTTTTTTTCTTTACGTTGTGCTGACCTTCGTTCTTTAAATGACGCTATCCCGAGAAGGACACATAAAGGCGAGCCGTAATGGCCTCATCTTCGGCAGGCTCCTCCTGTTTTTTTTTTCGGTTATTTCTCTGAGTTTTTTTTTTTTTTTATTTTTTTTTACGTTGTGCTGACCTTCGTTCTTTAAATGACGCTATCCCGAGAAGGACACATAAAGGCGAGCCGTAATGGCCTCATCTTCGGCAGGCTCCTCCGGTTTTTTTTTTCGGTTATTTCTCTGAGTTTTTTTTTTTTTTTTTTTTTTACGTTGTGCTGACCTTCGTTCTTTAAATGACGCTATCCCGAGAAGGACACATAAAGGCGAGCCGTAATGGCCTCATCTTCGGCAGGCTCCTCCGGTTTTTTTTTCGGTTATTTCTCTGAGTTTTTTTTTTTTTTTTTTTTTTTTTTTTTTTTTTTTTTTTTTTTTTTTTTTTACGTTGTGCTGACCTTCGTTCTTTAAATGACGCTATCCCGAGAAGGACACATAAAGGCGAGCCGTAATGGCCTCATCTTCGGCAGTCTCCTCCGGTTTCTTTTTTCGGTTATTTCTCTGAGTTTTTTTTTTTTTTTTTTTTTTTTTTACGTTGTGCTGACCTTCGTTCTTTAAATGACGCTATCCCGAGAAGGACACATAAAGGCGAGCCGTAATGGCCTCATCTTCGGCAGGCTCCTCTGGTTTTTTTTTCGGTTATTTCTCTGAGTTTTTTATATATATATATATATATATACGTTGTGCTGACCTTCGTTCTTTAAATGACGCTATTCCGAGAAGGACACATAAAGGCGAGCTGTAATGGCCTCATCTTCGGCAGGCTCCTCCGGTTTTTTTTTCGGTTTTTTCTCAGAGTTTTTTATTTTTTTATTTTTATTTTTTTTTTTATTTTTATTTTTTTTTTTTACGTTGTGCTGACCTTCGTTCTTTAAATGACGCTATCCCGAGAAGGACACCTAAAGGCGAGCCGTAATGGCCTCATCTTTGGCAGGCTCCTCCGGTTTTTTTTTTCGGTTATTTCTCTGAGTTTTTTTTTTTTTTTTTTTTTTTACGTTGTGCTGACCTTCGTTCTTTAAATGACGCTATCCCGAGAAGGACACATAAAGGCGAGCCGTAATGGCCTCATCTTCGGCAGGCTCCTTCGGGTTTTTTTTTCGGTTATTTCTCTGAGTTTTTTTTTTTTATTTACGTTATGCTGACCTTCGTTCTTTAAATGACGCTATCCCGAGAAGGACACATAAAGGCGAGCCGTAATGGCCTCATCTTCGGCAGGCTCCTCCGGTTTTTTTTTTCGGTTATTTCTCATTGTTTTTTTTTTCTTTACGTTGTGCTGACCTTCGTTCTTTAAATGACGCTATCCCGAGAAGGACACATAAAGGCGAGCCGTAATGGCCTCATCTTCGGCAGGCTCCTTCGGTTTTTTTTTTTTCGGTTATTTCTCTGAGTTTTTTTTTTTTTTTATTTACGTTGTGCTGACCTTCGTTCTTTAAATGACGTTATCCCGAGAAGGACACATAAAGGCGAGCCGTAATGGCCTCATCTTCGGCAGGCTCCTCCGTTTTTTTTTTCGGTTATTTCTCAGAGTTTTTTTTTTTCTTTACGTTGTGCTGACCTTCGTTCTTTAAATGACGCTATCCCGAGAAGGACACATAAAGGCGAGCCGTAATGGCCTCATCTTCGGCAGGCTCCTCCTGTTTTTTTTTTCGGTTATTTCTCTGAGTTTTTTTTTTTTTTTATTTTTTTTTACGTTGTGCTGACCTTCGTTCTTTAAATGACGCTATCCCGAGAAGGACACATAAAGGCGAGCCGTAATGGCCTCATCTTCGGCAGGCTCCTCCGGTTTTTTTTTTCGGTTATTTCTCTGAGTTTTTTCTTTTTTTTTTTTTTTTACGTTGTGCTGACCTTCGTTCTTTAAATGACGCTATCCCGAGAAGGACACATAAAGGCGAGCCGTAATGGCCTCATCTTCGGCAGGCTCCTCCGGTTTTTTTTTCGGTTATTTCTCTGAGTTTTTTTTTTTTTTTTTTTTTTTTTTTTTTTTTTTTTTTTTTTTTTTTTTTTACGTTGTGCTGACCTTCGTTCTTTAAATGACGCTATCCCGAGAAGGACACATAAAGGCGAGCCGTAATGGCCTCATCTTCGGCAGTCTCCTCCGGTTTCTTTTTTCGGTTATTTCTCTGAGTTTTTTTTTTTTTTTTTTTTTTTTTACGTTGTGCTGACCTTCGTTCTTTAAATGACGCTATCCCGAGAAGGACACATAAAGGCGAGCCGTAATGGCCTCATCTTCGGCAGGCTCCTCTGGTTTTTTTTTCGGTTATTTCTCTGAGTTTTTTATATATATATATATATATACGTTGTGCTGACCTTCGTTCTTTAAATGACGCTATTCCGAGAAGGACACATAAAGGCGAGCTGTAATGGCCTCATCTTCGGCAGGCTCCTCCGGTTTTTTTTTCGGTTTTTTCTCAGAGTTTTTTATTTTTTTATTTTTATTTTTTTTTTTATTTTTATTTTTTTTTTTTACGTTGTGCTGACCTTCGTTCTTTAAATGACGCTATCCCGAGAAGGACACCTAAAGGCGAGCCGTAATGGCCTCATCTTTGGCAGGCTCCTCCGGTTTTTTTTTTCGGTTATTTCTCAGAGTTTTTTTTTTCTTTACGTTGTGCTGACCTTCGTTCTTTAAATGACGCTATCCCGAGAAGGACACATAAAGGCGAGCCGTAATGGCCTCATCTTCGGCAGGCTCCTTCGGTTTTTTTTTTTTCGGTTATTTCTCTGAGTTTTTTTTTTTTTTTTATTTACGTTGTGCTGACCTTCGTTCTTTAAATGACGTTATCCCGAGAAGGACACATAAAGGCGAGCCGTAATGGCCTCATCTTCGGCAGGCTCCTCCGTTTTTTTTTTCGGTTATTTCTCAGAGTTTTTTTTTTTCTTTACGTTGTGCTGACCTTCGTTCTTTAAATGACGCTATCCCGAGAAGGACACATAAAGGCGAGCCGTAATGGCCTCATCTTCGGCAGGCTCCTCCTGTTTTTTTTTTCGGTTATTTCTCTGAGTTTTTTTTTTTTTTTATTTTTTTTTACGTTGTGCTGACCTTCGTTCTTTAAATGACGCTATCCCGAGAAGGACACATAAAGGCGAGCCGTAATGGCCTCATCTTCGGCAGGCTCCTCCGGTTTTTTTTTTCGGTTATTTCTCTGAGTTTTTTTTTTTTTTTTTTTTTTACGTTGTGCTGACCTTCGTTCTTTAAATGACGCTATCCCGAGAAGGACACATAAAGGCGAGCCGTAATGGCCTCATCTTCGGCAGGCTCCTCCGGTTTTTTTTTCGGTTATTTCTCTGAGTTTTTTTTTTTTTTTTTTTTTTTTTTTTTTTTTTTTTTTTTTTTTACGTTGTGCTGACCTTCGTTCTTTAAATGACGCTATCCCGAGAAGGACACATAAAGGCGAGCCGTAATGGCCTCATCTTCGGCAGGCTCCTTCGGGTTTTTTTTTCGGTTATTTCTCTGAGTTTTTTTTTTTTATTTACGTTATGCTGACCTTCGTTCTTTAAATGACGCTATCCCGAGAAGGACACATAAAGGCGAGCCGTAATGGCCTCATCTTCGGCAGGCTCCTCCGGTTTTTTTTTTCGGTTATTTCTCAGAGTTTTTTTTTTCTTTACGTTGTGCTGACCTTCGTTCTTTAAATGACGCTATCCCGAGAAGGACACATAAAGGCGAGCCGTAATGGCCTCATCTTCGGCAGGCTCCTTCGGTTTTTTTTTTTTCGGTTATTTCTCTGAGTTTTTTTTTTTTTTTATTTACGTTGTGCTGACCTTCGTTCTTTAAATGACGTTATCCCGAGAAGGACACATAAAGGCGAGCCGTAATGGCCTCATCTTCGGCAGGCTCCTCCGTTTTTTTTTTCGGTTATTTCTCAGAGTTTTTTTTTTTCTTTACGTTGTGCTGACCTTCGTTCTTTAAATGACGCTATCCCGAGAAGGACACATAAAGGCGAGCCGTAATGGCCTCATCTTCGGCAGGCTCCTCCTGTTTTTTTTTTCGGTTATTTCTCTGAGTTTTTTTTTTTTTTATTTTTTTTTACGTTGTGCTGACCTTCGTTCTTTAAATGACGCTATCCCGAGAAGGACACATAAAGGCGAGCCGTAATGGCCTCATCTTCGGCAGGCTCCTCCGGTTTTTTTTTTCGGTTATTTCTCTGAGTTTTTTTTTTTTTTTTTTTTTTACGTTGTGCTGACCTTCGTTCTTTAAATGACGCTATCCCGAGAAGGACACATAAAGGCGAGCCGTAATGGCCTCATCTTCGGCAGGCTCCTCCGGTTTTTTTTTCGGTTATTTCTCTGAGTTTTTTTTTTTTTTTTTTTTTTTTTTTTTTTTTTTTTTTTTTTTTTTACGTTGTGCTGACCTTCGTTCTTTAAATGACGCTATCCCGAGAAGGACACATAAAGGCGAGCCGTAATGGCCTCATCTTCGGCAGTCTCCTCCGGTTTCTTTTTTCGGTTATTTCTCTGAGTTTTTTTTTTTTTTTTTTTTTTTTTTTACGTTGTGCTGACCTTCGTTCTTTAAATGACGCTATCCCGAGAAGGACACATAAAGGCGAGCCGTAATGGCCTCATCTTCGGCAGGCTCCTCTGGTTTTTTTTTCGGTTATTTCTCTGAGTTTTTTATATATATATATATATATACGTTGTGCTGACCTTCGTTCTTTAAATGACGCTATTCCGAGAAGGACACATAAAGGCGAGCTGTAATGGCCTCATCTTCGGCAGGCTCCTCCGGTTTTTTTTTCGGTTTTTTCTCAGAGTTTTTTATTTTTTTATTTTTATTTTTTTTTTATTTTTATTTTTTTTTTTTACGTTGTGCTGACCTTCGTTCTTTAAATGACGCTATCCCGAGAAGGACACCTAAAGGCGAGCCGTAATGGCCTCATCTTTGGCAGGCTCCTCCGGTTTTTTTTTTCGGTTATTTCTCAGAGTTTTTTTTTTCTTTACGTTGTGCTGACCTTCGTTCTTTAAATGACGCTATCCCGAGAAGGACACATAAAGGCGAGCCGTAATGGCCTCATCTTCGGCAGGCTCCTCCGGTTTTTTTTTTCGGTTATTTCTCTGAGTTTTTTTTTTTTTTTTTTTTTTTACGTTGTGCTGACCTTCGTTCTTTAAATGACGCTATCCCGAGAAGGACACATAAAGGCGAGCCGTAATGGCCTCATCTTCGGCAGGCTCCTCCGGTTTTTTTTTCGGTTATTTCTCTGAGTTTTTTTTTTTTTTTTTTTTTTTTTTTTTTTTTTTTTTTACGTTGTGCTGACCTTCGTTCTTTAAATGACGCTATCCCGAGAAGGACACATAAAGGCGAGCCGTAATGGCCTCATCTTCGGCAGGCTCCTTCGGGTTTTTTTTTCGGTTATTTCTCTGAGTTTTTTTTTTTTATTTACGTTATGCTGACCTTCGTTCTTTAAATGACGCTATCCCGAGAAGGACACATAAAGGCGAGCCGTAATGGCCTCATCTTCGGCAGGCTCCTCCGGTTTTTTTTTTCGGTTATTTCTCAGAGTTTTTTTTTTCTTTACGTTGTGCTGACCTTCGTTCTTTAAATGACGCTATCCCGAGAAGGACACATAAAGGCGAGCCGTAATGGCCTCATCTTCGGCAGGCTCCTTCGGTTTTTTTTTTTTCGGTTATTTCTCTGAGTTTTTTTTTTTTTTTATTTACGTTGTGCTGACCTTCGTTCTTTAAATGACGTTATCCCGAGAAGGACACATAAAGGCGAGCCGTAATGGCCTCATCTTCGGCAGGCTCCTCCGTTTTTTTTTTCGGTTATTTCTCAGAGTTTTTTTTTTCTTTACGTTGTGCTGACCTTCGTTCTTTAAATGACGCTATCCCGAGAAGGACACATAAAGGCGAGCCGTAATGGCCTCATCTTCGGCAGGCTCCTCCTGTTTTTTTTTTCGGTTATTTCTCTGAGTTTTTTTTTTTTTTTATTTTTTTTTACGTTGTGCTGACCTTCGTTCTTTAAATGACGCTATCCCGAGAAGGACACATAAAGGCGAGCCGTAATGGCCTCATCTTCGGCAGGCTCCTCCGGTTTTTTTTTTCGGTTATTTCTCTGAGTTTTTTTTTTTTTTTTTTTTTTTACGTTGTGCTGACCTTCGTTCTTTAAATGACGCTATCCCGAGAAGGACACATAAAGGCGAGCCGTAATGGCCTCATCTTCGGCAGGCTCCTCCGGTTTTTTTTTCGGTTATTTCTCTGAGTTTTTTTTTTTTTTTTTTTTTTTTTTTTTTTTTTTTTTTTTTTTTACGTTGTGCTGACCTTCGTTCTTTAAATGACGCTATCCCGAGAAGGACACATAAAGGCGAGCCGTAATGGCCTCATCTTCGGCAGTCTCCTCCGGTTTCTTTTTTCGGTTATTTCTCTGAGTTTTTTTTTTTTTTTTTTTTTTTTTTTTTACGTTGTGCTGACCTTCGTTCTTTAAATGACGCTATCCCGAGAAGGACACATAAAGGCGAGCCGTAATGGCCTCATCTTCGGCAGGCTCCTCTGGTTTTTTTTTCGGTTATTTCTCTGAGTTTTTTATATATATATATATATATACGTTGTGCTGACCTTCGTTCTTTAAATGACGCTATTCCGAGAAGGACACATAAAGGCGAGCTGTAATGGCCTCATCTTCGGCAGGCTCCTCCGGTTTTTTTTTCGGTTTTTTCTCAGAGTTTTTTATTTTTTTATTTTTATTTTTTTTTTATTTTTATTTTTTTTTTTTACGTTGTGCTGACCTTCGTTCTTTAAATGACGCTATCCCGAGAAGGACACCTAAAGGCGAGCCGTAATGGCCTCATCTTTGGCAGGCTCCTCCGGTTTTTTTTTTCGGTTATTTCTCAGAGTTTTTTTTTTCTTTACGTTGTGCTGACCTTCGTTCTTTAAATGACGCTATCCCGAGAAGGACACATAAAGGCGAGCCGTAATGGCCTCATCTTCGGCAGGCTCCTTCGGTTTTTTTTTTTTCGGTTATTTCTCTGAGTTTTTTTTTTTTTTTATTTACGTTGTGCTGACCTTCGTTCTTTAAATGACGTTATCCCGAGAAGGACACATAAAGGCGAGCCGTAATGGCCTCATCTTCGGCAGGCTCCTCCGTTTTTTTTTTCGGTTATTTCTCAGAGTTTTTTTTTTTCTTTACGTTGTGCTGACCTTCGTTCTTTAAATGACGCTATCCCGAGAAGGACACATAAAGGCGAGCCGTAATGGCCTCATCTTCGGCAGGCTCCTCCTGTTTTTTTTTTCGGTTATTTCTCTGAGTTTTTTTTTTTTTTATTTTTTTTTACGTTGTGCTGACCTTCGTTCTTTAAATGACGCTATCCCGAGAAGGACACATAAAGGCGAGCCGTAATGGCCTCATCTTCGGCAGGCTCCTCCGGTTTTTTTTTTCGGTTATTTCTCTGAGTTTTTTTTTTTTTTTTTTTTTTTACGTTGTGCTGACCTTCGTTCTTTAAATGACGCTATCCCGAGAAGGACACATAAAGGCGAGCCGTAATGGCCTCATCTTCGGCAGGCTCCTCCGGTTTTTTTTTCGGTTATTTCTCTGAGTTTTTTTTTTTTTTTTTTTTTTTTTTTTTTTTTTTTTTACGTTGTGCTGACCTTCGTTCTTTAAATGACGCTATCCCGAGAAGGACACATAAAGGCGAGCCGTAATGGCCTCATCTTCGGCAGTCTCCTCCGGTTTCTTTTTTCGGTTATTTCTCTGAGTTTTTTTTTTTTTTTTTTTTTTTTTTTTACGTTGTGCTGACCTTCGTTCTTTAAATGACGCTATCCCGAGAAGGACACATAAAGGCGAGCCGTAATGGCCTCATCTTCGGCAGGCTCCTCTGGTTTTTTTTTCGGTTATTTCTCTGAGTTTTTTATATATATATATATATATATACGTTGTGCTGACCTTCGTTCTTTAAATGACGCTATTCCGAGAAGGACACATAAAGGCGAGCTGTAATGGCCTCATCTTCGGCAGGCTCCTCCGGTTTTTTTTTCGGTTTTTTCTCAGAGTTTTTTATTTTTTTATTTTTATTTTTTTTTTATTTTTATTTTTTTTTTTTACGTTGTGCTGACCTTCGTTCTTTAAATGACGCTATCCCGAGAAGGACACCTAAAGGCGAGCCGTAATGGCCTCATCTTTGGCAGGCTCCTCCGGTTTTTTTTTTCCGGTTATTTCTCAGAGGTTTTTTTTTTTTTTTTTTTTTTTTTAACGTTGTGCTGACCTTCGTTCTTTAAATGACGCTATCCCGAGAAGGACACATAAAGGCGAGCTGTAATGGCCTCATCTTCGGCAGGCTCCTCCAGTTTTTTTTTCGGTTTTTTCTCAGAGTTTTTTATTTTTTTATTTTTATTTTTTTTTATTTTTTTTATTTTTTTTTTACGTTGTGCTGACCTTCGTTCTTTAAATGACGCTATCCCGAGAAGGACACCTAAAGGCGAGCCGTAATGGCCTCATCTTTGGCAGGCTCCTCCGGTTTTTTATTTCCGGTTATTTCTCAGAGGTTTTTTTTTTTTTTTTTTTTTTTTTTTTTTTTTTACGTTGTGCTGACCTTCGTTCTTTAAATGACGCTATCCCGAGAAGGACACCTAAAGGCGAGCCGTAATGGCCTCATCTTTGGCAGGCTCCTCCGGTTTTTTTTTTTCGGTTATTTCTCTGAGGTTTTTTTTTTTTTTTTTTTTTTTTACGTTGTGCTGACCTTCGTTTTTTAAATGACGCTATCCCGAGAAGGACACCTAAAGGCGAGCCGTAATGGCCTCATCTTTGGCAGGCTCCTCCGGTTTTTTTTTTCGGTTATTTCTCAGAGGTTTTTTTTTTTTTTTTTTTTTTTTTTTTTTTTTTTTTTTTTACGTTGTGCTGACCTTCGTTCTTTAAATGACGCTATCCCGAGAAGGACACCTAAAGGCGAGCCGTAATGGCCTCATCTTTGGCAGGCTCCTCCGGTTTTTCTTTTCCGGTTTTTTTTTTTTTTTTTTTTTTTTTTTTTTTTTTTTTTTTTTTACGTTGTGCTGACCTTCGTTCTTTAAATGACGCTATCCCGAGAAAGACACATAAAGGCGAGCTGTAATGGCGTCATCTTCGGCAGGCTCCTCCGGTTTTTTTTCGGTTTTTTCTCAGAGTTTTTTTTTTCTTTACGTTGGGCTGACCTTCGTTCTTTAAATGACGCTATCCCGAGAAGGACACATAAAGGCGAGCCGTAATGGCCTCATCTTCGGCAGGCTCCTCCGGTTTTTTTTTTCGGTTATTTCTCAGAGTTTTTTTTTTCTTTACGTTGTGCTGACCTTCGTTCTTTAAATGACGCTATCCCGAGAAGGACACATAAAGGCGAGCCGTAATGGCCTCATCTTCGGCAGGCTCCTCCTGTTTTTTTTTTCGGTTATTTCTCTGAGTTTTTTTTTTTTTTATTTACGTTATGCTGACCTTCGTTCTTTAAATGACGCTATCCCGAGAAGGACACATAAAGGCGAGCCGTAATGGCCTCATCTTCGGCAGGCTCCTCTGGTTTTTTTTCGGTTATTTCTCTGAGTTTTTTTTTTATATATATATATACGTTGTGCTGACCTTCGTTCTTTAAATGACGCTATTCCGAGAAGGACACATAAAGGCGAGCTGTAATGGCCTCATCTTCGGCAGGCTCCTCCGGTTTTTTTTTCGGTTTTTTCTCAGAGTTTTTTATTTTTTTATTTTTATTTTTTTTTTTATTTTTATTTTTTTTTTTTTACGTTGTGCTGACCTTCGTTCTTTAAATGACGCTATCCCGAGAAGGACACCTAAAGGCGAGCCGTAATGGCCTCATCTTTGGCAGGCTCCTCCGGTTTTTTTTTTCCGGTTATTTCTCAGAGGTTTTTTTTTTTTTTTTTTTTTAACGTTGTGCTGACCTTCGTTCTTTAAATGACGCTATCCCGAGAAGGACACATAAAGGCGAGCTGTAATGGCCTCATCTTCGGCAGGCTCCTCCGGTTTTTTTTTCGGTTTTTTCTCAGAGTTTTTTATTTTTTATTTTTATTTTTTTTTTATTTTTTTTATTTTTTTTTTACGTTGTGCTGACCTTCGTTCTTTAAATGACGCTATCCCGAGAAGGACACCTAAAGGCGAGCCGTAATGGCCTCATCTTTGGCAGGCTCCTCCGGTTTTTTATTTCCGGTTATTTCTCAGAGGTTTTTTTTTTTTTTTTTTTTTTTTTTTTTTTTACGTTGTGCTGACCTTCGTTCTTTAAATGACGCTATCCCGAGAAGGACACCTAAAGGCGAGCCGTAATGGCCTCATCTTTGGCAGGCTCCTCCGGTTTTTTTTTTTCGGTTATTTCTCTGAGGTTTTTTTTTTTTTTTTTTTTTTTACGTTGTGCTGACCTTCGTTTTTTAAATGACGCTATCCCGAGAAGGACACCTAAAGGCGAGCCGTAATGGCCTCATCTTTGGCAGGCTCCTCCGGTTTTTTTTTTCGGTTATTTCTCAGAGGTTTTTTTTTTTTTTTTTTTTTTTTTTTTTTTTTTTTTTTTTTTTTTTTTTTTTTTTTACGTTGTGCTGACCTTCGTTCTTTAAATGACGCTATCCCGAGAAGGACACCTAAAGGCGAGCCGTAATGGCCTCATCTTTGGCAGGCTCCTCCGGTTTTTCTTTTCCGGTTATTTCTCAGAGGTTTTTTTTTTTTTTTTTTTTTTTTTTTTTTTTTTTTTTTTTTTTTTTTTTTTTTTTTTTTTTTTTTTTTTTTTTTTTTTTACGTTGTGCTGACCTTCGTTCTTTAAATGACGCTATCCCGAGAAGGACACATAAAGGCGAGCTGTAATGGCGTCATCTTCGGCAGGCTCCTCCGGTTTTTTTTTCGGTTTTTTCTCAGAGTTTTTTTTTTTTTTTTATATTACGTTGTGCTGACCTTTGTTCTTTAAATGACGCTATCCCGAGAAGGACACATAAAGGCGAGCCGTAATGGCCTCATCTTCGGCAGGCTCCTCCATTTTTTTTTTCGGTTATTTCTCAGAGTTTTTTTTTCTTTACGTTGGGCTGACCTTCGTTCTTTAAATGACGCTATCCCGAGAAGGACACATAAAGGCGAGCCGTAATGGCCTCATCTTCGGCAGGCTCCTCCGGTTTTTTTTTCGGTTATTTCTCAGAGTTTTTTTTTTCTTTACGTTGTGCTGACCTTCGTTCTTTAAATGACGCTATCCCGAGAAGGACACATAAAGGCGAGCCGTAATGGCCTCATCTTCGGCAGGCTCCTTCGGTTTTTTTTTTTTTTCGGTTATTTCTCTGAGTTTTTTTTTTTTATTTACGTTGTGCTGACCTTCGTTCTTTAAATGACGTTATCCCGAGAAGGACACATAAAGGCGAGCCGTAATGGCCTCATCTTCGGCAGGCTCCTCCGTTTTTTTTTTCGGTTATTTCTCAGAGTTTTTTTTTTCTTTACGTTGTGTGATGACAAGTCATCTTAGCCCATTTTAGCTAGTCTTTTTCTTTTGTTTTCATTAGAATTATGCACTTTCTTAAGCTACAAGCAAGCTAATTGAGTAGATTTTCATGTTTCCCTTGATTGAACCAACCATATGTGAATTCATGCCATTTCATGAGGTTTTGAACTATATTTGTTGCATATTGTGGAAGATTGAATACCTCATGATTTTGAGCAAAACTTTGATTAGTTTGGTTGATCAATGATAGGTGAAGAAGGCTTGGAGAAAGGTTGAAGCAAAGAGGAATGGCTAGGAGTGAAGAGAGGACAATGGAATAAGTGAAAATTGAACCGGGTTGCATGAAGTTAGCCCCAACGTTAGCCCCCTAACTTGGAGGCTAACGTTGGGCATTTGAATCACTCTTTGGAAGTAGCCAACGTTAGCTCCAACGTTAGCCCCCTAACTTGGAGGCTAACGTTGGAACTTGAGAGTTTCTCCCTGGGCTACCAACGTTTGCGCCAACGTTAGCCCCCTAACTTGGAGGCTAACGTTGGCACTTAAATCACAATGGGGGAGTAGGCAACGTTTGCGCCAATGTTAGCCCCCTAACGTGGAGGCTAACGTTGGCACCAATCACACCAAGCAAGGCCAACGTTAGGGTCAAAGTTAGACCCCTAACGTTGGCGCCAACGTCTAAACCAGAAGAATGTGGTTTGCTGATATGAAAAGTTAGGGTCAAAGTTAGACCCCTAACTTTGACCCTAACGTTGAAGACCAACGTTGGCTAACTCCATTTCCGGTTCAATTGGTTCACTTCGGTTCTTCTTCAATCTTCAAGAGCAATCAACCAAGGCCTCTTTCAACCCAATTCCACCAAGAACAAAGGCCCAACTCAAGGCTTGAAGATCATTTTGGAAAGTGTATAAATAGGATAGAATTCAATTTGTTTAGAGAGCTTTTCCGGGAGAGTTTTCTTTTAGAGCTTTCCTTTTAGAATTTTCATAAGAGTTTTTGGGAAGCTTTTGTCACTGAGTGAACTTTAATTTCTTGTTTTCATTTGCTTTCAATTTCATTTTACTTTTGTCTTGGATCTTGGATTGGAGAATTGAAGAAATTCTGTTTCAATCTCAATCTTGGATCTCTCTGTTTATTTACTGCTTAATTGAAATTCCGTTTCTGTTACTTACTTCATCTATTCTCTTTGCAATTTACAATTTCCTTGCTATTGTTCTTGTTGGATCTAGGAAGGCATTGAGATCTAGACTTGGTTTTCTAGTCTCTGGGTCCTGAGATCTAAATTCTCATTTCAATTCTCTGTTTAATGCTTTCATTGTTCATTTACTTTGCTGTTATAAGATCCGGTTCAATCCCAACTCCCTTTTCCTCTTCTGTTTGATGCAATTTAGTTTTCCCTTGTTTAAATTCTGCAAATCCTCATCCCAATCCCCTTTACTTTTCAAGCAATTTACATTTCTTGCACTTTAAGATTCTGCGATTTACATTTATTGCACTTTAAGTTTCTGTCATTTAATTTCTTGTCCTTTAAGTTTCAGCAATTTACTTTCCCGCTCTCTTTAATTTCATGCAATTTACATTCTGCAAATCACAAATCACCCAACCAACACTTGATTCGCTTGACTAAATCAACCACTAAACTAAAATTGCTCAATCCTTCAATCCCTGTGGGATCGACCTCACTTCCGTGAGTTTTTATTACTTGATACGACCCGGTACACTTGCCGGTTAGTTTTGGGTGTTTTGGTAGAAATTCGTTTCTCATCAAAATATCTCATCAAGTTTTTGGCGCCGTTGCCGGGGATTGATTAGATTGACAATGATTAAGTGAGGTGGTAATCTAGATCAAGCACTTTTTCTTTATTTTTCTTTAACCTTTGATTAACCCACTAACTGTTTGAATTTTTGCTTAAGCTAACTAAAACTTCATTCTAGCAGTAGATTGAAGTATCACTGGTTTGTGTGCTCTTATGTTCTGCTTGTATGTCGGGTACACAAAGAGCCATACCCAATTTTCATGAACAAGACGAAAGAACTCTCAGGAGGTTAAGAAGAGCCGAAAGAGGGAAAAGTATTGTTGGAGAAGAAGAATCTGAGGAAGAATACCACGAGATGGAAGGAGATACATCTAATCCAGGAGAAGGAGTTAATAATCCACCACAACAGAGGAGAGTATTGGCTTCCTATACTTTTGCAAATGCTAGACATTGTGGAAGCAGCATTCTCACCCCTAATGTCAATGCAAATAACTTTGAACTGAAGCCACAACTCATCACATTGGTCCAGAATAACTGCTCATTTGGAGGAGGACCATTGGAGGATCCAAATCAACATCTATCTACCTTCTTGAGGATCTGTGACACTGTCAAATCCAATGGTGTGAATCCTGAGACTTACAAGCTTCTGCTGTTCCCGTTCTCATTAAGGGATAAGGCTGCACAATGGCTTGAAACTTTTCCCCAAGCAAGTATCACTAGTTGGGATGACTTGGTGGCTAAATTTCTAGCCAAATTCTATCCACCCCAGAGAGTCATCAGGCTGAAAACTGAGGTGCAGACATTCACACAATTAGATGCTGAATCCTTGTATGAAGCATGGGAGAGGTACAAAGCCTTAATCAGAAAGTGCCCTCCAGAGATGTTCAATGAATGGGATGTGCTGCAAAATTTCTATGAAGGCCTGACATTGAAATCTCAGGAGGCATTAGATCATTCTGCTGGAGGTTCACTACAACTAATGAAAACTGCTGAGGAAGCTCAGAATCTTGTGGACATGGTGGCCAACAATCAATATTTCTTTGCTCATCAAAGAAGCCGCCAACCATCACAAAGAAGAGGAGTAATGGAACTAGACGGAGTGGATTCAATCCTAGCTCAAAACAAGATGATGCAGCAGCAATTTCAACAACAATTTGAGCAAATGGCTAAGAGGATTGACAGTCTCCAAGTTGCAGCAGTCAACACTAGCCAGCCATCAACCACATGGGGTCAGAGTGAAGAGACTCAAGAGGAGCAACAACAAGAACAAGTCCAGTACATGCACAACCAAAATTCTGGGCCAAATGAAGTATATGGTGACACTTACAACCCTTCTTGGAAGAACCACCCAAACCTTAGGTGGGGAGACAATCACAACCAAAATCAACAACCATGGCAGAGAAACTCAAACCAAAACACTTTAAGAAACAACCAAAACCACAACCAGCAGCAAACCAACCAAAACCCCTACAGAAAACCTCAAAACAACTACTCCAACCCCAACCATTACCAATCTAATAACCAACCCACCAACCAAAATGCCTACCATCCACCATCCACATTTCACAACCCACCACAAGCATCACCTGAATCTCAAAGACTCACCAACTTGGAAACCTTGATAGACAAAATGTGGAAACACCAAGAAATGACAACCAAGAACCATGAAGCCTCCATGAAGAGCCTTGATGACAAGTCATCTTAGCCTATTTTAACTAGCCTTTTTCTTTTGTTTTCAATTGAATTATGCACTTTCTTGAGCCATAAGCAAGCCAATTGGGTAGATTTTCATGTTTCCCTTGATTTAACCAACCATATATGAATTCATGCCATTTCATGAGGTTTTGTGCTATATTTGTTGCATAGTATGAAAGAATGAAGATCTCATGATTTTGAGCATAGCTTTGATTAGTTTGGTTGATTAATGATAGGTGAAGAAAGCTTGGAGAAAGGTTGAAGCAAAGAGGAATGGCTAGGAGTGAAGAGAGGACAATGGAATAAGTGAAATTGAACCATGAAGCAAAAGGTTGGACCTAAAGTTAGCCTCAAAGTTAGACCCCTAACTTGAAGGCTAACGTTAGGCATGAAGAATTCTCCCTGGGCTCCCCACGTTTGAGCCAACGTTAGCCCCCTAACTTGGAGGCTAACGTTGGCAAGAGAAACTTCCTCCCTGGCCATCCAACGTTGGTGCCAACGTTAGGGGTCTAACTTTGACCCTAACGTTGGCACATGAATTACAAAGGGGGAAGGAGCCAACGTTTGCGCCAACGTTAGCCCCCTAACTTGGAGGCTAACGTTGGCGCCACACACCACAAGGCATACAAGGGGTATACTTCCAACAAGAATAACTTGAGCTACAGAGCTCCAAATGAGGTGATTCAAGAAGCATTGGAAAGTAGGAATCAAGAGCTTTCCAAGCATATATGGCACTGCATGGTGGACACTAAAATTGAGGGAGAAAACTGCCCCGCAATGTGCATAAATGAACATGGTGGCAACATGCAGTGAGGCCACTTGACCTCTGCACCTTTGATGGAGTATAACTCGAGCTGTAGAGCTCCAATTGATGTGCTCCCAACGGCATTGGAAAGTAGACATCCAGGGCTTTCCAACAATGTATAATAGTATGGGGTGGACAATACGTTTGAGCCTCCAGAACTGGCGTTTTCGCCAACGTTTGAGGGCTAACGTTACCTCAAACGCTGCACACCAAAGCCAGCGACCATGCCCTCTTCAAATGATCATAACTTGAGTTGTAGATGTCCAATTGAAGTGATTCCAAGTGGGTTAGAAAGCTGACATTCAGAGCTTTCCAACCATATATGATAGTCTATATTGGGCATAAAATTGGCAACATGACAAGAGGACAAAGTTGGCGCCATAAATGTGCATAAGGGGTGCCAACGTTAGGGTCAAAGTTAGACCCCTAACGTTGGCACCAACGTCCATACCAGAAGGATTTGGCTTGCTGCTATGAAAAGTTGGGGCCAAAGTTAGACCCCTAACTTTGGCCCTAACGTTGGGACCAACTTTGGCTAACTTCAAAACCGGTTCAATTGGTTCACTTCGGTTCTTCTTCAAACTCCAAGAGCAATCAACCAAGGCCTCTTTCAACCCAATTCCACCAAGAGCAAAGGCCCATGATCATCACTCAAAGGCACAAGAGATAGTTAGAATAGGAATTTCATTTTAATTTGTTTTGAATTTCATTTTCATTTTGTAAAGCCTATATAAGGCATCATTTTCATATTAGTGAGGGGGCGAGCTCCACTAGGGAGCATTAGGAATAGAGAACTCTCTCTCTTTAGTTTTTTTTGAATCTTGAATTGAGATTGGAAGGAATTCTGTTTTCATTCTCTTTTTGCAACGTCTCTTTACTTCTTCTGCAATCTTTCTTTTAATTCTCTGCAACTTTCCTTTTATTGAATCAAGGAAGGGCTTGAGATCTAGACTTGTTTTCTAGTCTCTTGGATCCCCTGAGATCTTCACTTGTCTTTCTAGATTTCACAATTGATTTGAGTTCTCTCGCTGATTTACTTTCTGCTACAATTCCCTTCTCTGCAATTTTTACTTCCTGTTGCATTGCTTCTAATTTACATTTCCTGCACATTTACATTTTCTGCAATTTAAATATCCAGTTGCTTGATCTATTGCTCTCTTTAATTTCCCTGCACCCCACTCCCCTTTACATTTAATGAAATTTATCTTTCTTGCAATTTACATTTCTTGCTCTTTAAGTTACTTGCAATTTTACTTTCTGCATTTTAATTTTCCTTGTCATTTACATTCTGTTGGCTTCAATTGTCACTCAAATCACTCAATGTTAGCTTGACTAAACTAATCACCCACTAAAATTGCTTGATCCATCAATCCCTGTGGGATCGACCTCACCCCCGTGAGTTTTTATTACTTGATGCGACCCGGTGCACTTGCCGGTTAGATTTGTGTGTTTTGGGGAGAAATTCGTTTTTCACCAAAATACTCATCAAGTTTTTGGCGCCGTTGCCGGGGATTGATTAGATCAACAATGATTAAGTGGGTGAGAAGTCTAGATTAAGCATTTTCTTTATTTTTGGTTTCTGTTTCAAAGTGAAACCAAGGTGTTTGAGTTTTTGCCTCACTAAGAAATTCTCATCTCTGATATGAGTAATTTCAATTTTCCTTGGTTGTGTGTTTTACAAAACTCAAATGGAGTTCAACTCATCTTATGATCAAACAAATTCTATGGGATATCACCCACCATTACCAATTTCTAATGATGGATGGGAATATCACCAAGAAACTTCAAATTCTGGGCTCTCCAATTCATGGAGCCATGCTTCAGAACCACAAGATGAGAAAGAAAATCATATTGGACATTTCCCTCCACCACAAAATGATTCAAGTCATTATTCCACTGGTGGCTGGGAGTATTACCAAGAAACTGCAAATTCTGAGCAGTCAACTCACATGAAAAATTGTCCAACCTCACCTCCCACTTCTACATTTGAAAATTCTTCATCACCTAAATATGCCTCAACACAAACTTCCACGAACCTAGGCCTCTCAAAGCTAGAGATCATGTTTGAAAAATATGAGAGGGAGGTGCAAAGATCTTGGAACGAGCAAAAGAATTCATTCAAAAACATGGAAGTGATGGCAGGCCAATTGTTGAATGCAAGGAAGGAGAAAATGGAAAAACAAGAATGCAAGGTCCCTGTGTTAAGTGAAATTGCAAAAAAGGAGGAGGTGGAAGAGCAAAAGGAAGATCCACTTCAAAAATCCAGAGAATTGTTGAAAAGACAAGAACAATTCATGAAGGAACAACAACAAGCCTGGAAAAGGGAAGAAAGACTCTTAAAAAATATGAATGAAGATTTAGAGAAAATAAGGAAACACTTAGAACCACTGAGCAAGAAAAATGAAGGCCAATTGATGGATAAGAAGGAGAAAGTGGAAGAGCAAGATAAGGAGGCCACTACATCAAGTGAACTTTCAATGAAGAATGAGGTGGTTGAACCTGAAACTGCACTTGAGATGACAAGAGAACATGAAGACTCACAACTCTCACAAACCTCCCTGGACCAAAATGCCTCAACATTTGAATCCATGATTGAAAGATATGACGAGGAGATGAAGAAATGTTGGGAAGATCGACAAACCTCCCCCATGATAGAGCGATTGAAACAAATGTTGGGTGTAAAAGAGGAAGTGGAGGAGCAAGAAAGTGAAGAAGTCATTCCAAACTCAAGTGAGGCAGAAAAGTACATAAAGGAGGAGTTCATGGAACCACCAGTACAAGAGGCCCTGAATGAAGAAATCACTCCAATAATCACACAGCAACCATGTCTTGACATCCAAGAAGTGAAGGCAATTAACAAAAGCACCAAGAAGAGGATTGTGACCAAGACACCAAGGACAACATTCATGAGAAGGTCAACTGCAAACAATCCTCCCCCTGATCCAGCAAGCAAGCTCAATCAAGCCATGTACAAAAGAAAGCTTGCTGAGAGGAAACCAAGACAGGGGGCAATAGCTGAATCTTCTCCTCTCTTGAAGTCATTCCTCTTAACAAATTGGAAGAAGAGGAAGAAAGTAAAGAACAGGTAGACAGTAGGTACATTTCTTCTCCTTGCTTTGTTTAAATTTCAATAAATTGGCATATGATCACATTATAAGTTTGGTGTTGCCCTGCAACAAACTGTTTTCCATCTTCATGGATGATTGCATCAATTTTACATGAAAGTGACACACCAAGATTCTAAGTTTGGTGTGCCACCTATTTTTCTATGCAATTCAATCCAGCAACATCACTTGTCTGCATAATCATATTGCCTTTTACAGTGTTAATTTTCTTCTTAGTTGGATAGTTTTTGTTTTCCCTTTGTTTCATTTATTTACTTGTTTTTAATGCTTTCCTTCATTAACTGTTTTTGTTAATACATCACCAAGACATCCTTATTCATAACAGACTCTTCATTTGGTGATTGTATTTAACATATAACAGTTTCTTTTGTTTAGTTTTAGTTCAAATAAATTGACATAGGATTGCATTCTAAGTTTGGTGTTGCTATGCAACACAGTTTGCTTCAAATCTTTACTGGATACTTGCATTAATTCCAAGTAAAAGTGTCACACTAAGTTTGGTGTGCCACTTATCTTTTATGCAAAGTATTATGCTCACCTTCTTAAGCTTGCAATCACAATGTCTCTGTCTCTTGTGCCTTGATTATTATCTTTAATTTTGCTTGCTTGAAACACATGTACTACTAACATTCCTTGTGAAAGACATTCATGATCCATCTTAGCCCCATAGCCACGGTTCTAATAGTTGCTTGAGGATGAGCAAGCATTCTGAGTTTGGTATGGGAAGGAGGAGAATGGGAGGAAAATGACAACAATAGAGAAGATGAACTACAAGGTTGTAAAGTTCCTTTTCCTCTCATTTGTTTCAAGCACTATGAACTGCATGATTGTCTTTACCTTCTCTGTATGCATGTGTGTATGAAAAGGCATAGTTTGATTTCTAAATTGCAACATGATGCTATGTCATTATGATTTCCAACTTGAGTTTTGTGAATTCAAAAGCAACAAAAGTATCATGATCATAAACAAACAAGGCATTAAAGAAGATTTTAGCATGTGCATAAAAGTATTGGTAAGCTAGTATGTTTGATTATTGCTTAATTGCATTAGATTTTATTTAATTGAAGTTTTCATCTAGGACATTTTGTGAAATCTTTTAAAATCATGAAAACCTTGAAGAAGCAAATGCAAAATAAAGCAAGAAAAGAAAAAGGGAAAGAATGAGAAAGCTGAAGGCTCTGAGTACCAATGGCAATTTATTTGCTAAGTACTTGTGGTGTTTATGTATCAAGCCAAATGCTTGAAAACAAAATACTTAGAAGTCAAGGTTAGGCTCAAAGTGCAAAAGCACTCCCTCAAAGCTCAAGGCTCTGAGCATCAATGATTAGAGAGTCAAGAAAAGAAAAGAAAAATGAGCTTAATGAAGTCCTCTAATCAAATGCTTGTGGTGCTTATGTATCAAGTGGTAATACTTGAAAACAAAGCATTTAGAAGTCGTAGCTTTGTTATCAACTCATGGGGCAAAGCACCCAAAAGGAGAAGCTAATAAGAAAATCAAAAGCTTGTTTCAAGGAAGAAATACAAGAAAAAGATTTCATAAATTGAGCTAGATGTAAGCATCAATCATTTACATTTCTTTTGTGATTGTAGCATGCTTAGAAAACTAGCTTACCATGAACATTGAGTTGCTATTCTTCTTACCTTGGATTGTCAATCTTTATTGCATGATTCTTTTCTTGCTTGGGGACAAGCAAGCTTTAAGTTTGGTGTTGTGATGACAAGTCATCTTAGCCTATTTTAACTAGCCTTTTTCTTTTGTTTTCAATTGAATTATGCACTTTCTTGAGCCATAAGCAAGCCAATTGGGTAGATTTTCATGTTTCCCTTGATTTAACCAACCATATATGAATTCATGCCATTTCATGAGGTTTTGTGCTATATTTGTTGCATAGTATGAAAGAATGAAGATCTCATGATTTTGAGCATAGCTTTGATTAGTTTGGTTGATTAATGATAGGTGAAGAAAGCTTGGAGAAAGGTTGAAGCAAAGAGGAATGGCTAGGAGTGAAGAGAGGACAATGGAATAAGTGAAATTGAACCATGAAGCAAAAGGTTGGACCTAAAGTTAGCCTCAAAGTTAGACCCCTAACTTGAAGGCTAACGTTAGGCATGAAGAATTCTCCCTGGGCTCCCCACGTTTGAGCCAACGTTAGCCCCCTAACTTGGAGGCTAACGTTGGCAAGAGAAACTTCCTCCCTGGCCATCCAACGTTGGTGCCAACGTTAGGGGTCTAACTTTGACCCTAACGTTGGCACATGAATTACAAAGGGGGAAGGAGCCAACGTTTGCGCCAACGTTAGCCCCCTAACTTGGAGGCTAACGTTGGCGCCACACACCACAAGGCATACAAGGGGTATACTTCCAACAAGAATAACTTGAGCTACAGAGCTCCAAATGAGGTGATTCAAGAAGCATTGGAAAGTAGGAATCAAGAGCTTTCCAAGCATATATGGCACTGCATGGTGGACACTAAAATTGAGGGAGAAAACTGCCCCGCAATGTGCATAAATGAACATGGTGGCAACATGCAGTGAGGCCACTTGACCTCTGCACCTTTGATGGAGTATAACTCGAGCTGTAGAGCTCCAATTGATGTGCTCCCAACGGCATTGGAAAGTAGACATCCAGGGCTTTCCAACAATGTATAATAGTATGGGGTGGACAATACGTTTGAGCCTCCAGAACTGGCGTTTTCGCCAACGTTTGAGGGCTAACGTTACCTCAAACGCTGCACACCAAAGCCAGCGACCATGCCCTCTTCAAATGATCATAACTTGAGTTGTAGATGTCCAATTGAAGTGATTCCAAGTGGGTTAGAAAGCTGACATTCAGAGCTTTCCAACCATATATGATAGTCTATATTGGGCATAAAATTGGCAACATGACAAGAGGACAAAGTTGGCGCCATAAATGTGCATAAGGGGTGCCAACGTTAGGGTCAAAGTTAGACCCCTAACGTTGGCACCAACGTCCATACCAGAAGGATTTGGCTTGCTGCTATGAAAAGTTGGGGCCAAAGTTAGACCCCTAACTTTGGCCCTAACGTTGGGACCAACTTTGGCTAACTTCAAAACCGGTTCAATTGGTTCACTTCGGTTCTTCTTCAAACTCCAAGAGCAATCAACCAAGGCCTCTTTCAACCCAATTCCACCAAGAGCAAAGGCCCATGATCATCACTCAAAGGCACAAGAGATAGTTAGAATAGGAATTTCATTTTAATTTGTTTTGAATTTCATTTTCATTTTGTAAAGCCTATATAAGGCATCATTTTCATATTAGTGAGGGGGCGAGCTCCACTAGGGAGCATTAGGAATAGAGAACTCTCTCTCTTTAGTTTTTTTTGAATCTTGAATTGAGATTGGAAGGAATTCTGTTTTCATTCTCTTTTTGCAACGTCTCTTTACTTCTTCTGCAATCTTTCTTTTAATTCTCTGCAACTTTCCTTTTATTGAATCAAGGAAGGGCTTGAGATCTAGACTTGTTTTCTAGTCTCTTGGATCCCCTGAGATCTTCACTTGTCTTTCTAGATTTCACAATTGATTTGAGTTCTCTCGCTGATTTACTTTCTGCTACAATTCCCTTCTCTGCAATTTTTACTTCCTGTTGCATTGCTTCTAATTTACATTTCCTGCACATTTACATTTTCTGCAATTTAAATATCCAGTTGCTTGATCTATTGCTCTCTTTAATTTCCCTGCACCCCACTCCCCTTTACATTTAATGAAATTTATCTTTCTTGCAATTTACATTTCTTGCTCTTTAAGTTACTTGCAATTTTACTTTCTGCATTTTAATTTTCCTTGTCATTTACATTCTGTTGGCTTCAATTGTCACTCAAATCACTCAATGTTAGCTTGACTAAACTAATCACCCACTAAAATTGCTTGATCCATCAATCCCTGTGGGATCGACCTCACCCCCGTGAGTTTTTATTACTTGATGCGACCCGGTGCACTTGCCGGTTAGATTTGTGTGTTTTGGGGAGAAATTCGTTTTTCACCAAAATACTCATCAAGCCTAGAGAGGCAAATTGGGCAAATCTCCAAACAGATTTCTGTTGAGAAATCTTCAAGCTCACTGCCAAGTGACACAATCCCAAATCCTAAGGAAGAATGCAAGGCAATACAATTGAGGAGTGGAAAAGTCTTGGTGAAAAATGAAGAAGCAACCAAGAAGCCAAAGGAAAGTGACAAGAAACAAGCTGAAGAAGAGAAAGTCAATGACAAGAAGGAGGCAGCAAGCAAGCCAACTCAGGATCAAGCTCAAGAAAAAGAAGATCAGCCACAAAAATCAAGAAAGGGAAAGGAAGTAATTGAAGAGCCAACTGAGGACCAAAGGCAGGGAAATAACTTCACTCCTCCCTTGCCATATCCTCAAAGGTTTAACAAGGAAACTAAGGACCAACACTTCCCAAAATTTCTTGAAATCTTCAAGAAGTTAGAAATCAATATTCCCTTAACTGAAGCACTTGAGCAAATGCCCCTGTACGCAAAGTTCTTGAAGGAACTTATCAACAAGAAGAGGAGTTGGCAAGTTAATGAAACTGTACTGCTCACTGAGGAATGCAGAGCACTAATCCAGAAGGGACTTCCTCCCAAACTTGAGGACCCTGGGAGTTTCTTTCTACCCTGCGCCATTGGCAGTATGACTATCAAGAAGGCGATGTGTGACTTGGGAGCTAGTATCAATCTGATGCCTGCTTCTCTAGTGAAAAAGTTAGGCATAAAAGAGGTAAAACCGGTACAGATGTCTCTAGAATTGGTGGACAAATCAGTGATATGCCCCAGTGGTATAATTGAGAACCTTCTAGTCAAAGTAGACAGATTCATCTTCCCAGCAGATTTTGTGATCCTGGATTCGAATCAGGATGAGGGCGATTCCATTATACTGGGAAGACCGTTTTTAGCCACTGCTAGGGCCATCATAGACATAGAGCAAGGAGAATTAACCCTCAGGATGCATAATGAAAGTATCACTCTGAGTGTACTACCAGAAACACCGAACAGTAATGAAAAGAAGGATGGTACAGAAACAGACAAGGAGAATCTGCAGTGGAGGGAGGAAATCAACAAGACAAACAACAACTGCCCTCCCAAGCAAGAGATAGACGATACAGCAGGCCAAAAAGAGAAAGAGACTGTGCAAAGTAATGAAGAAGCTCAAGGGAACATTGTAGTATTGGCAGCTAAGAAAAGGAATTTCAAAAGGGAGCCTGTTTTCAAAGAAGAAGAATTAACAAAAGGAAGGAAGAAAAACAAAAACAGAATCAAAAAGGGGTGGAAGAACAAAAAAATCCCAACAGAAGGGCTCTTCAAAGGTGACAAAGTGCAGTTAGTCTATCAACAACTGGGAACAGACCAACAGACTAACGATTACTACACTGTGAGCAAAATATTATCACTAGAACATGCTGAGATAGAGCACCAAGGAACAAAGAAGAAGCTCACGATCAGAGGGGACAAGTTGAGGCACTACAGTCATCAACCACCATAAAAGAAAGCTTCAATGTCAAGCTAGTGACAATAAAAGAGCGCTTGTTGGGAGGCAACCCAACCGGAGGTACTTTTCTTTCATAGTTAGTTCAATAAAAAGGTTAAATGAGTAGTATGTATTGCAAGGAGCTAAGTTTGGTGTTTCACACCAAAACATATTAAGGGAGAATGAAGGATTCTAAGTTTGGTGTTCCACCAAAATCTTACTTAAAAGCACATTCTCACTTTCTATATAAAGAGCTACCAGCTCCAAGCAATCTGACAAATCATTTAAGCATTGTCTGTTTCTAGTTTTCAATTTTATTACCTTTAGCGAAGATTTAAGCTTTCACATATGGTTATGGATAAGAAACATGGCAAGAGACTGAGTTTGGTGTTCACACACCAAAGTAAGTTCAAACGCCTACAAGAAAGTCTTGCACACTAACAAATCACATAAGGGCTTGAGAAACAAGCAACTTCCATTAACACTGCAGAAAATCAATCACTCTTATGGGAGGACTACTCACCATTAGCTGAGATGAAAGAAGAAGGAGCTACCAAGAGGTTGTATTGTCATTTAACTCCATCAGTATTGAATTGCTCAAATTTGGAAGTATGAATACGCCCATTTTAACAGAAACTGTTAGTGTAGTATGCATCAATTATGTTTTTGTAGGCTAGTTCATGTGTTGGCTTGTGTGTTCATTTTCACTTAACAAGAAGTATGTGTTGTCCCCTGCATCTTTAAATTTAATAAAAGAACAGTTTGAATGTGAAGTGAAATGGTCTCTGTTAGTTAGAAGTGGAATAAAAGTAAGTGGTGGTGTGTGTGATTGCATTATAACTCACTTTAGTGAATAAAGAGCTAAGATATCTCCTTCTAAGTAGAGAGTGGCCTATTGTCTATGAATCTCAATTGAATAGAATTCCTTGGTTAGAAAGAAAAACAAAAAAAAAGAAAGAAAGAACAAAGAAAGCTAAAAGGTGGCAAAACAAAAGAAAAACAAAAAGAAATAAAGCTGGACACCAATAGCTTGAACTCTGAAATATATGCCTGTGATGTTTTTGTACTAGGATCTGCTTGGATTAGTAAGCTCTTAGGAGTGCCTCAACACTTGGTGACTTGGGTTAACTAACCCGGGATCATCAGCTGAAAATCCACTATCAAGAGCAACCTAACTACAAAGCATTTAGTAGCCCAAAGAGGTGCTGGGCATCAATGTTTTAAGAAGGAATGTGAGCCAAGTGTCTATGGTGAATAATGTGTCAAGTATAAAAAGAAAATGAACTTGCTACACATGACACTCAAATAAAGCTTTTAATAAAGTAATAGCCAAGGATAAAGGAATAATGAGAGGTCATAGCAGTATGTCACTTGAAACTTGAAGGAAACTTTCTAGGCCTAGGAGTCAATAAGAAGTGAGCATTTGCATATCCACATAAAACCCCATGAACTATCAATAACACTTTGCTAGCATGAACTTCCTCTTCCATTTCATTCTTTCTTCTTAATAAATTCATTTCTTGCTTGGGGACAAGCAAGCTTTAAGTTTGGTGTTGTGATGACAAGTCATCTTAGCCCATTTTAGCTAGTCTTTTTCTTTTGTTTTCATTAGAATTATGCACTTTCTTAAGCTACAAGCAAGCTAATTGAGTAGATTTTCATGTTTCCCTTGATTGAACCAACCATATGTGAATTCATGCCATTTCATGAGGTTTTGAACTATATTTGTTGCATATTGTGGAAGATTGAATACCTCATGATTTTGAGCAAAACTTTGATTAGTTTGGTTGATCAATGATAGGTGAAGAAGGCTTGGAGAAAGGTTGAAGCAAAGAGGAATGGCTAGGAGTGAAGAGAGGACAATGGAATAAGTGAAAATTGAACCGGGTTGCATGAAGTTAGCCCCAACGTTAGCCCCCTAACTTGGAGGCTAACGTTGGGCATTTGAATCACTCTTTGGAAGTAGCCAACGTTAGCTCCAACGTTAGCCCCCTAACTTGGAGGCTAACGTTGGAACTTGAGAGTTTCTCCCTGGGCTACCAACGTTTGCGCCAACGTTAGCCCCCTAACTTGGAGGCTAACGTTGGCACTTAAATCACAATGGGGGAGTAGGCAACGTTTGCGCCAACGTTAGCCCCCTAACGTGGAGGCTAACGTTGGCACCAATCACACCAAGCAAGGCCAACGTTAGGGTCAAAGTTAGACCCCTAACGTTGGCGCCAACGTCTAAACCAGAAGAATGTGGTTTGCTGATATGAAAAGTTAGGGTCAAAGTTAGACCCCTAACTTTGACCCTAACGTTGAAGACCAACGTTGGCTAACTCCATTTCCGGTTCAATTGGTTCACTTCGGTTCTTCTTCAATCTTCAAGAGCAATCAACCAAGGCCTCTTTCAACCCAATTCCACCAAGAACAAAGGCCCAACTCAAGGCTTGAAGATCATTTTGGAAAGTGTATAAATAGGATAGAATTCAATTTGTTTAGAGAGCTTTTCCGGGAGAGTTTTCTTTTAGAGCTTTCCTTTTAGAATTTTCATAAGAGTTTTTGGGAAGCTTTTGTCACTGAGTGAACTTTAATTTCTTGTTTTCATTTGCTTTCAATTTCATTTTACTTTTGTCTTGGATCTTGGATTGGAGAATTGAAGAAATTCTGTTTCAATCTCAATCTTGGATCTCTCTGTTTATTTACTGCTTAATTGAAATTCCGTTTCTGTTACTTACTTCATCTATTCTCTTTGCAATTTACAATTTCCTTGCTATTGTTCTTGTTGGATCTAGGAAGGCATTGAGATCTAGACTTGGTTTTCTAGTCTCTGGGTCCTGAGATCTAAATTCTCATTTCAATTCTCTGTTTAATGCTTTCATTGTTCATTTACTTTGCTGTTATAAGATCCGGTTCAATCCCAACTCCCTTTTCCTCTTCTGTTTGATGCAATTTAGTTTTCCCTTGTTTAAATTCTGCAAATCCTCATCCCAATCCCCTTTACTTTTCAAGCAATTTACATTTCTTGCACTTTAAGATTCTGCGATTTACATTTCTTGCACTTTAAGTTTCTGTCATTTAATTTCTTGTCCTTTAAGTTTCAGCAATTTACTTTCCCGCTCTCTTTAATTTCATGCAATTTACATTCTGCAAATCACAAATCACCCAACCAACACTTGATTCGCTTGACTAAATCAACCACTAAACTAAAATTGCTCAATCCTTCAATCCCTGTGGGATCGACCTCACTTCCGTGAGTTTTTATTACTTGATACGACCCGGTACACTTGCCGGTTAGTTTTGGGTGTTTTGGTAGAAATTCGTTTCTCATCAAAATATCTCATCATTGTGCTGACCTTCGTTCTTTAAATGACGCTATCCCGAGAAGGACACATAAAGGCGAGCCGTAATGGCCTCATCTTCGGCAGGCTCCTCCTGTTTTTTTTTCGGTTATTTCTCTGAGTTTTTTTTTTTTTTTTTTTTTTTTTTTTTTTTTTTTTTTTTTTTTTTTTTTTTTTTTTTTTTTTTTTTACGTTGTGCTGACCTTCGTTCTTTAAATGACGCTATCCCGAGAAGGACACATAAAGGCGAGCCGTAATGGCCTCATCTTCGGCAGGCTCCTCCGGTTTTTTTTTTAGGTTATTTCTCTGAGTTTTTTTTTTTTTTTTTATTTTTACGTTGTGCTGACCTTCGTTCTTTAAATGACGCTATCCCGAGAAGGACACATAAAGGCGAGCCGTAATGGCCTCATCTTCGGCAGGCTCCTCCGGTTTTTTTTCGGTTATTTCTCTGAGTTTTTTTTTTTTTTTTTTTTTTTTTTTTTTTTTTTTTTACGTTGTGCTGACCTTCGTTCTTTAAATGACGCTATCCCGAGAAGGACACATAAAGGCGAGCCGTAATGGCCTCATCTTCGGCAGGCTCCTCCGGTTTCTTTTTTCGGTTATTTCTCTGAGTTTTTTTTTTTTTTTTTTTTTTTTACGTTGTGCTGACCTTCGTTCTTTAAATGACGCTATCCCGAGAAGGACACATAAAGGCGAGCCGTAATGGCCTCATCTTCGGCAGGCTCCTTCGGGTTTTTTTTTCGGTTATTTCTCTGAGTTTTTTTTTTTTATTTACGTTATGCTGACCTTCGTTCTTTAAATGACGCTATCCCGAGAAGGACACATAAAGGCGAGCCGTAATGGCCTCATCTTCGGCAGGCTCCTCCGGTTTTTTTTTTCGGTTATTTCTCAGAGTTTTTTTTTTTTCTTTACGTTGTGCTGACCTTCGTTCTTTAAATGACGCTATCCCGAGAAGGACACATAAAGGCGAGCCGTAATGGCCTCATCTTCGGCAGGCTCCTTCGGGTTTTTTTTTCGGTTATTTCTCTGAGTTTTTTTTTTTTATTTACGTTATGCTGACCTTCGTTCTTTAAATGACGCTATCCCGAGAAGGACACATAAAGGCGAGCCATAATGGCCTCATCTTTGGCAGGCTCCTCTGGTTTTTTTTTCGGTTATTTCTCTGAGTTTTTTTTTTTTTATATATATATATACGTTGTGCTGACCTTCGTTCTTTAAATGACGCTATTCCGAGAAGGACACATAAAGGCGAGCTGTAATGGCCTCATCTTCGGCAGGCTCCTCCGGTTTTTTTTTCGGTTTTTTCTCAGAGTTTTTTATTTTTTTATTTTTA